>NW_020955314.1:1667471-1670823 GCF_003031625.1 Empidonax traillii
TCAGTGGGTGCTCCATAAGTCTATCACCAAGCATTATGCTGTAGAATAAAAATCACTGAAGCAATTTTAGTCGTATAAAAATGGGCTTGCATATTGAGAAAAAATCCTAAATGCATTTTCTCCAAGTATCTTCTCTAATACTTGATCGATTAAATCTTTGAGACAGGATAGGTTTGCTTATTTGTATAAATAAAATGCTATGTATGACACCAGGCAGAACTGCATTCAAATTTATTGAGGAAAATATTACACAAAGTTGGTTTTGTTTACCACTGATTTCAATCATCTTAAATAAAGTGTTTTGTTTTACATAAATGAAGGGCATTTCTGTGAAAAAAATATTTAAAGAAAGACTCAAGCAAAGCAAAAAATTAATTTGAACAAAATTTTAGTGTTTTTTAAAATACTGACATGCTGCTAAATAACAACTCAGAAGAAATAACAACCTAAGAGAAGAAGCAAACCTTTTAACAGGCACATCTGATTTACAAGTAGGAAACAATTCCTCCTTCACTCGTCATCAGAATTACCTAAACTGCAAATCTGTTTCTGTGTGAAATGCTACTGAGGAGCAAACAACAAAATGAATATTCATTCAAAACTATAAATTAATTTCTTTCATATCCCCATTCCTTCTGTTTGTTTTATACAACTGTAAAAGGATATCATGCATCCCCAGAGTATGGTTCATGAAAACAGATTCCATCTTCCTGTATATCAGTTCCTAGAGAAGCTATCATCTTTTAAAAACACTACATATACCACTCTGCCCTGCAGGAGAATTTTGGAAAATATTTTTTTCATTGTATGAGGCAAGAACAGTACAGAAAGCTCACCTGAGTGTCACAAATAGATAATAGCTTAAAATTTTAAGAACTGCTTATCCGTGAAAGGCTGTTTTTCACAATTACCTGATCAACAAACTCAATCAGCTGAGGACAATACAAGCTGTTTGTACAGAGATCTAACAACCTAAGATAAAAAAAAAGAATATGTTTTTCTGCAAGTTATGTTCTTTTCTAAAATGGAAGTGTAGAATACCTGGTTGTAACCTTAATCCTTGAGAGAGATTACTGAGGTAACAGCTGAGTTTTGCAAGATATAAAAAAAAGGACAGTGACTTCTGTGATATCTGAGAAATCCACATTAAACAGTGAGCTCAACAGGAAGATGGGTGTGATTAAAACTCCGTAATAGCCTTGATTTTTTCAAAAACATTTCTTATTATTAGAAACACCGTTGACTTTCATTGCTTTTATTTTTCCAAGCAGAAATGGTTTTGCAAGTTGAGTTAAACCAGGGGCTGTGACTGTGGAGCTGAGGTTCTAACATGAAGCGCTAATACAAACAGCACTAGTCAGCACCACTACAGGATATCGAGCTGCTTCCCCTCTGCTGACATGACACTACTGGCTTCAGACTTCAACTACATCTCCACTGCCCTGCTCTACCAAGCCAAAAAGTAGGACTGGACCAGAGACAGTGATCTCCAGCACAGTGTTGCATCATATAACTGACAGGTAAAAGACAGGAGAAAAAAAAAAAAAAAGGAAAACTGTTCATGGTTGGAAATGAGCAAAGAGAAATGCTAAAAAAGAAAGTCACAAGTCATTTCTGTGGTTGTCTCCTGACCAAAACTAGGCATAGGCTAGTGGCTGAATCTCATGGAATAAATGCAACCATTTTCTCGCCTTCTGTTTATGATGATCTGTGGATGATCAGAGGAGCTGAAGCATTCCTTACATAAGCAGTCATTGGATGCAACTCTCCCATATCCAGAGACTTCGCAGAGTTTACTGCAAAAATCCACTATTTTTGCTTTATCTTAAGACAACAGAGATGTTAATTTAGGTCAATAACCCATTTGTGCCAGGACAAAGTCCCAGTATACCAAAGTCTACCAAACGCATTCTTTTATGTTAATGGTGTGATAAAACTATGATAATATTTATCAATTTCCTTTCAACTTCTTGCCCTTTTTTAAATTTCAGCATTTACAAACTTCTTAAACCTTTTTACCTGGCTACATTTAATTTCCAATGGTTCTCCAAATTGCTTGCAGCCACAAACCATTTCAGGATCAACTAATCTGGCAAGCACAGACTGATATGTTTGAAACCTTCCCCAAATATGATGACAAAACGCATGCCAGTACAACCACACACAGTGGTCGTACACAAGGTACAACAACCTGGAGCACCCTGAGCACAGGATGTGTGATGACAAGGCTGTACTAAACAAGAGCAGTATCTGACACTCCAGAGGTGCCTTTTCCACCCACCAATAACATACTGCTGACAACTGGCAACATACACAGCCCTGACTATGGGATGGGACAGACACTGCCTCTTCCTCCCCCAAGAGACTTTCACTTAACATGTTGTCAGCCACCTAAATCCAAAAAGCCTGAAGTTGGGAACTGGGAAGTTGGATTCTACAGTATGGAGTAAAGCCAGGCACACAGATAAGAACGATCCAACTCCTCTGCCTGCTGCTCCCAGCATGAGTCACAGAGACCATGGTAGCCCTCAGCAACAGGATGGATGCTCACAGTTTCAAGACCAAATCTATGAAGAACAAACCACAGCCTCACCTGGTTCAGCCACACCCTGGGCTGCTCTTTTTCTGAGGGTATTTCTGCACACCCAGACCACGTAACACTAACATCAGATATTTTAAAATGGAGGAACAAACTTCACTTCTAAATAAGTAAAGTAAAAAAACCTCTGAGTTTTAAGCCCGATGTTTTATCCTTTGTCTGGGCTATGGGGGAAAAAAAGTACATTGCATGTTTTTGGGTATAGTGTTTTGAACATTACTGAACAAGGCTGGTCCATCCCACCTTTCCCTTCCCGCTTGTCTAAGAATTGTCCACTGTATGCACGTGAAAATATTTAGGAGGGATGCTTTTGACATCTGACAGAGGACACATCAGTGCGTGCTGGACACTTGTTCCTTGGCAACAGGCTTTTTCTCTTAGCAACAAAAAGAGAAGAGCAAAGCTTTTTTAGAGAGAAAAGAGTACAGACATGAAAAGTGAAAACAGCACTGCCTGGTTTCAGTAGATCCTTTAGTCTGGATGATGAAAAAAACAGATCCTAAACAGCAAACACAGGTTTCATAGTACAGCTCTAAGAAAGATGGCTGCTTTAGATCTCTACAAAACTGGCAGTGTAGGGACCTCTAACTGAGTTGGTTTGTGGAGATCAACATAAAAAGCACGTTAAAAATAAACTTCCAACTAACCATTTAATTAGTGCACTTTATCTGCAGCTCTAATGAGCCTTTGATTTCAGGAATGGTTGCATGTGTCATAAATACTTATTCTGGGCATTTGAAATGTCCACAGGGA
>NW_020955314.1:1670844-1672001 GCF_003031625.1 Empidonax traillii
CTGCTACTTCCATCTGCCAATTATATCACCTCCAAAAATATTAAAATGCAGAGTGCTTCAGAGATAACGTAAACAAATGTTCAGATAACACATTTCCTATTAGTCATATATCATCAAACTATAAAAATTAACCTCAATCACATTTGTAAGAAGATAAATTAGCATTCTCCTTCATAAAACAAAAAATTTGCTTTTTTTCTACCTGTTTCAAGAATAATCCAAGGGCTTCTCCACCTACACCAACACCAGCTTTTTATAGAGAGCTAAGCAGAGTTATAGACTTCCTTATTTGTTTATTTTATTAAGTGGTCTCAATAATCTACTAGCAGTAATTAACTTTTAATAGAGTCATCAAATCAAGTTCCCTTTCATCAGGCTTAGAAAAAAAAAATGCAGGCATCACAATATATCAATCCAGCTTTATCCAAAATTTGTTTCTAAATGAAAAGAAAATTGAAAGTTTAAAAGAAACCATATAAATAAATCCCAACCTTCCACGAAAATAAACCTGGTTTAATTTCACGCCTTCTCGGGCATCTTCAAATTTGCAGCTTAAAACCTTAAAATCTACCCAAAGAGACTTTCATTAACAAGGTTACACCACTAACAAACAAATAGTGTCTTCTTAACAATCAGTAATGCTAAGAAAAGCAGTAAAATACCGAATAATCACTAGACAGTAATGAACTTCAGAAGGAAGAGCGACTATTTGGAGATATTAACTTTTGAAGTTATAAAGTAGTAGCCTGCACCATAAACCTGATGATGTCTTAAAATAATAAGGAAATATATCTATAAGAGAATGTATTGCCATGTATTCTTCATAGAAGAGGTCAATATGTGCCTAAAAAATACTTTTAAGTACCCTTCCATCCTATTACAAGGCACAGCTCTCCAAAGCCAAAACCTTCACTGCAAAATGTTATTTCAGTGGGTGCTCCATAAGTCTATCACCAAGCATTATGCTGTAGAATAAAAATCACTGAAGCAATTTTAGTCGTATAAAAATGGGCTTGCATATTGAGAAAAAATCCTAAATGCATTTTCTCCAAGTATCTTCTCTAATACTTGATCGATTAAATCTTTGAGACAGGATAGGTTTGCTTATTTGTATAAATAAAATGCTATGTATGACACCAGGCAGAACTGCATTCAAA
>NW_020955314.1:1676221-1697870 GCF_003031625.1 Empidonax traillii
GTAGGGACCTCTAACTGAGTTGGTTTGTGGAGATCAACATAAAAAGCACGTTAAAAATAAACTTCCAACTAACCATTTAATTAGTGCACTTTATCTGCAGCTCTAATGAGCCTTTGATTTCAGGAATGGTTGCATGTGTCATAAATACTTATTCTGGGCATTTGAAATGTCCACAGGGAAAAAAAGAAAGTTGTTATTTTTCCTATTTCTCTGATCCCAAAAGTTCTAGTACTGGATCTGTGCATCTGCATGACAGCTCTGAAAAAATCATTTCCTGGGTCCAAGCAAAACAATTCAAATATATACTTTGTTAATTTTAAAATTACTGTCTTAACAAAACCTTAGTATAGATTATAAAGAGAAATGAAACCAGTTTCTCCCCTGCCACCCCCAGTCATCCCTCCCTACATTACATGCTGCTTCATCTTATAACACTCTCTAGCCAGGAATAATCTTGCTGCACACTGGATGTCTTTTTTTTCTGCTCTGAGTTCCTGTGAAGTTCATGCCAGCAGAGCAGCACTACCTCTCACTATTACATATGTCTAATCCTAAACCTTTAAGTGACTCAGGCACTAAAGGTGCTTCCTCTCTCCTGGCCACCTTGGTTTTGCTTTGAGCTTCATTTGTTGATTTTAATTTGCGTGCTAATTAAATGTGCTCCTGCAGCGTTATGGACTACTGCAGCTTTATTTAGGTGATTTGCAGGGGGGACCTCAGGATCAGTCAAAGGGCTCATTTATTCAGCTGTCCTTCAGCCTTGTCCTAAAGATCATTAGAGAAACCTGCTAAAATCCTGAAATGCTGGGCAGCCTTTCCAAGAAACAGAAGAGGTTATGAAGGTGAGGAGGATCAAACATGCAGAGATAGGGTAAAGGGGAATGGCTTTAAATTGAGAGAGGGTGGGTTTGATTTAGATATAAGGAAAAATTCTTTACTGTGAGGCAAGTGAGGCACTGGGGCAGGTTGCACAGAGAAGTTGTGGAAGCCCCAGCCCTGGAAGTGTTCAAGGCCAGGCTGGATGGGTCTCTGATCAACCCGATCCAGTAGAAGATATCCATGTCCATTAGAATGAGATGATGTTTAAGGTCCATTCCAACCCAAACCATTTTATGATTCTAAGGGAAGTCAAACCTTTTTAATCCTAGCCTCCTCAAAACTAATGCCTAGAAAGTCAAGCCACTCTGTGTTTCTCTCCCAAGACATTTCTATCTTCATTGCTAAATTTCATTCAAACTGATGAAATAACTCTTACCAGTTGTAAACCATTATATTCCAACAGCATTTTGCAAAGTAGGCACCTAAGCTGTGGAAAGTGATTTCACACACTACAGCACGGGTTCAGTTTTTCCATGGTACCAGAAATTTTTTTTTGAAAGTCAGAAGAAAATACTCCAGTCAGAAAATGCTTTCTCAGATAACAGAAAAATCTACCCACAAGACAAAAGTAAATGGGAAATTAAGATATGCTGCACTTGAAATGAGATTTCTCAAGATAATTTCTGCTGCACAGACAGATCACAAATACTTTGCAGAAGTAGGAAAACCAAAATACAATTAGAATGTGAATGCCAGAGGACTATCCAGAAAAAACACAGAGATATAAGCACTCTTGAAAATCAGAGGCAAACAACCTCTAAAAGGAGGAAAAAAACCCTTACAAATCTCTTCAAAACCCTTCTTTGCAATTGGGATGAAGTAGCTGGCACCATCAAGTCCTCTCCCCAGCATTTTTTACTTCTGTTCAACGAATAATGGCTTGCACAAATTCTGAGGGAGTGAATGGAACTACCCACGAAAAATTACCTGTCTCTCCATTACTCACACCTTGGAATAGATACAAAAATGTGGACTCACAGCTCAGAATTTTTAGCAACACTCTGACTGTTTTTACAAGTTTTCTTTCTTACCTATTCTGTGACCTGCACAGCTAGATCCCTTTTTCAGCCAAAACTGGCAGAAATACTTGAAAGCATGTTGCGCTTCATCCTACTGGAATCCTATTTTGGAATTACCACTGTTATTTATATTATACAGACTTGTATTTTGTCTCGTGTCTCCCACCTGCACAGCAAGTAAGGGGAGCACCTGCACAGTAAATGAGAGTTAGAGGGCAAGGATGAGCACTCCCCTCTCCAGTACCGCTAACAGCAGATGACAAACCAACAACTCACTGTGGTTAGCTGTCAGGAGAAAACAAGAAAGGGGAAAGAGGCTTTGTTTCAAGAACTGCAGATTTCTGCAACTGATAACTTGGTTTCAAAAAGGCTTTTCTTACTTGTAAGTTCCAGGAGGCACAGATTTAGAACTGCTGCATTTTGTAGACAGCAGGAGAAATGTCAAGTCAGATGAATCTAAGTGACACCATGCCTGAAAGAGCACCAGGACATCCTGACCTGAAAGGTCTAAGTGCTTACACCTAGGTAGGCGTCTTTCTTACTGGTATTTCATTTAGCTATGTCACCAATCCCCTTTAGTACCTTAATATTAGCTGAGGATGTGATATTAAACAGGGGTTATGGACCATTGGCATTGGGCTGCAAATCACACCAACACTTGTCTTACACTATAAGGGCTTTTATCTTTCCTCCCGCAAGATCAAGTTAAAAAGGACAGAAAAGGCAATTCAGAAGTAAGATATAACAAGTAGAAATATGAACAAATACAAATTTGCATCTTAATAACCTTGTGATACCGAGCTCAGCGTAACTATTTGCATTACTTGTTTTGGTACATCTCCTTGCTTAATGTCCCTTACCCACTTGTTTAAAATATATTACCAGACACAGAAAGATAATTGGGGAAATATTTTCTGATGACTTAGATGTAACAACTCTTAGGAGATGTTTTGCAAGTTTTCATGTATTGGTAACATATCTGGGTCAAAAGATAAACCAGATGAGGGTTTTCTGTCTGATATGACAAGAACCCTCAAACCCTATGCAAAAAAAAAAAAAAACCAAACAAACCAACAACCCCTCCCACCCCCCTTCTTCTTGTGATTAGAGGATTAGATGTATAGATAACGACACGGTCACCTTCATAGAGAACATCTATGGAAAACATTTATTATCTCTATGAACACACGTGCATAAGTGCCGTTCTTGCCTGGGTCTATGAAAAACAAAGAGAGAAAATTACAAAGAACTTAAAAGAACGACAAATTCAAAGGCAAAAGACAACCTGCTTGAGAAGGGAGCAGAAGCAAATTATAGAAAGACAGCTTGAACTAAACTATAGTTTGCATATAAATGTGTAAACTGTGTTATTCAGAGTGGGAAGATAAATTGTGGGAAGATAAAGAACTCACTATGCCTTCAACTTCTCCACTTTTTTCTTAAGAAATTAAAGTTTTCAAGTTAAAACTGTTTTACATACTTGTTTCCACCCACAACAAAAGGTATTTTTTACTAAGTTATATTACACCTTTTTCTCACTGAAAGAGAATGCAGCTCAGTACAAGAACTAGAAGTTTATTATCAAATAAATTGAAAAGCTATCCCTAGCCTTCAAAAATCTAAAAAATACTCTTTTTAGCTTATTGAAGCACTACAAAGAGACCCATAAAGCAGATCTTATCTCTTTTCATTCTGCTGCTTCTCATCAAATCTGTTTGCTTTATCAGATCAGCAAGCCACAGGACATTTTCTATCTTATCTCTCATGATAAAGATTACAGACATGGCACGAATTAATGTCAGCCTAAAAATTGCCCAACTTCTACCTAAGCAAAAGTTCTGTGAGCTCTATTTTTCCTTTTATTCGTTAACTTTTTGGCACTAAGTAAAAACATTAATCTACATTTTATTTAGAAACATGTAGTTACCTATTTTCACATAAAGGATATTTCTGAAAAAGGTCTTGCCCAGTAAGAAAAATCCAATCTTTAGAAAATACCCTAAGTAATCACCTATTTAATGTAGAAACCCATAATTAATTACTTCAAAGTGACATTTTGAAGGCTTCAGTCACAGACCAGTATGCATTTTACGTTAATGAATTGCCATGAATTTTACAGGTTTACAACTCTTTTTTTTCTAGTTTATAATTAGCCAAATCCTGTTATTAATATGTTTAAACTAACTTTCAAATACAAATAACCTGAACCACTGACGGGGAGGGGGTTTTTTTTAGCTTATGAAGAATTTTCCTAGTTGTTCAGCTGCCTTAGAGGAGTAAGAACAAAATCAAAACAGAACCAAACGCTTTCTCTTTATGAAACATAAAGGGATAATTTAACATCTCATGCAAACGGATGGTGGCTATCAAATGAAAAACACAACCTACACTGTATTTTCACATGGAATAAAAAGCAGGCTTTTGTAATGCTAGCCAAAGCATGCTCTGGTAAACAAATGGTAAAACTGATAAGGGAAAAAGCCTTTTACATCCAACAGTGGGAAACAGGAACCAAAACCAAGAAACAACATCCAAAAAGCTTATGAAGTAAGAAAATCCACCTTTAGAGTTCCTGCAATTATTTGAAACCTTATCGGAGGTTTTCTTAAGGGCATTTTCTCGTTATTTAACGTTAATTGATGATTAGGCATTTCATCTGTGTGGAGTGCTTATAAAAACGTGGAATAATAGACAAAGGAGGTGATTTTTATATGCAAATGACTCACTGACATGATAAATTTGCCAATTAATCAATATCTTCGCAATGCCCCCATCTGGTGGCCAGGTGGGAGATTTTGCTTACCCAGGTAAGACACAGAAGGGGCAGCATAAATGTATCTGTACAGAAGTGCCCTTATTCCCTATTTTTCTATCTGAAAGCTTTGGTAAAAGATGATTAGGCAAGAAGGTGATTTTTTACCACTCAACCTACCCGCAAACCACCCAGTTCCTTCCTGAAACACTCACTCACCTGCCTGCCACAGGTTTTAAGAGGAGATGAATAATGTATTAGAGAATGTACAGAGAGAGACAGATTTCTGAGGAAACTTAATTAACCTGGACCAAAAGGGGTTTTGTCTTTCCAGTATCAGCAAAGGACACCCTTCTGAGTGGTGGCTGCCCTGTTCTTTCATGGTTTGAAGCATAATCACCAGACAGAGACCTGTGTGATCTGAACACCAACAGATCTGACAGACAGCAGCCAGCCTGACTCACCAAAACCGTAAAACAAGCACAATCCAGGGTGGGGGAACTTAATTTTTTTTTGAGGTTGGACAGACTAAGTCTCAGGTCTTCAGTCCAAATGGACTAAAATAGTTTTGTGACAGCCAGCCAGCAACTGAAGAGTCTCAATAAAAGAACGATCACCGTTTTTGTTTAATCAGTTAAGCAAGCAAGGACTGTGTGATCTTTCCTTGTGAATCTGAGCCATCAGAGAAACCAAACCAACAAAGTAATTCCAAAATTCTTAGAAAATCAGATTTGTTCATACTCATTTCAAGCTTTTCATTAGAAAGTTTTTAGAAAAGACAGGTAATTTTAAGGTCATGTATCAGCCAGCTCTGAAAAACTATGGAATGATAAAACTCCTATCACTGATCATCAAAAGGACACAATTATATCAGCATCAACATTTCTTAAATTGTCAGTATTGTATATTTAACTTAAAAGACTTCCAATTTTGCCGTTACTTTGATCTACCATAATTTATTTTTTTCATTAACTTCTTTTGATGATCAGCTTAAAAACTCAAAACCAGGGTTTATTTACATGTGGCCATTCAAGTAAGGAACCTAGATAAGTGGCAACCTTTCCAAAAGGAAAGGAGCTCTTGCAGAATTGATTTTGCAATTGTGTTTGGTTCACAGTCTTTTTCAAGACTCACAAGGTTCTATCTGAGACACATGGTAACTATGAATAAAATGCCTTCCAACATTGCAAATAAAACAGAGGCTCCAGGCAGTGTCTGACCATGGATTAGATGTTTATTATACTAAAATAAATAAAATTACCTAGATTGCAAGGCTTCCAGCAAAAAGATGTTTTATCCATTCTCATGCTGTATTGAAGATGTAACCTCCTGTCAGACTGAATAAATGAATGGAATTAAATCTGCTTTATTGCAGGAAATAAACATGAAAAGAAAAGGCAGTAAGAGGTTACAATTACTCAGTCTGTGATTGTTTACTGGAATGGGAAACTAAAGCAGCAACAAGGGAAAGGGACCTGGCAAGCAGAGGAGTACACCTCTTTTAATTGCTTAAACTAACCTCTGTATTGTTTTTAATTCTAAAGTAAGGATAATAAGAAATACAAGAGTAATAAAATATCAAGGAGAAATAAGTTATAGTTCATGTAGTTAAATGTTATAATTAGCTGCATTTGTCTTGCACACCTTCAGCTACATTTCGAGATGTTCTGTTACTAATTTCTAGTTAGTTAAGTGCACATACCAATATCAAAGCTCTGCCTCCCATCCCTTATCCACACAAATTAGACATAACGTTCAAAAAGAAAAATTAAAACGCAGGTGTCAAACACTGACACTGATTTTCACAGCATATGCTAAGCCACTAATAGATTTTTAAGAACCAAGATTGTTTCCAAGGGTTTTTATTTGGATTTTTGTTCACAAAAAAATGTTTTATCTGCCATAATATTGGTTTATAAGAGCTGAATGGTTTGCAGTAGTATGGTTATAGTAATCCTGTTGAATTTCTTGTAGTGTCTAGCATCAGTAATCCTGAGTTTCACACTTAAGAAATATCTTCCATCTTTAAATTGACATTTTGAAAATTGGTAATACAAAAACTCACGCTCTCAAGTTCATAGAAGAAAAAACAGTTATTCACACAGTAATTGTGACTTACTAGTTCCAACTCACTTCTAGGGAAAGCGAAAATAAACAAATAAACCTACACAAGTAGTTTTCCTAGAGTCCCCAAACAACAGGAATACTCAAAAGTAAAGTTATTACAAGATAACCTCTGCAAATCCTTGTCTGAACCAGAGTAAAAACAGCAGGTAAAGTACAAAGAAAGTCTAGCAAACATCTTTCAGTAGATAATTGACTGGCTTTGTAAGATAAAATGCATTAAATTACCACTGATTTATCAACTTCTGTCAGGACTGATATAAGATTGATAAGAGATGCAATCATTTAGAAGAAAAAGCTTTAGTTCCATTTCCGATGCATTTTTAAGGCTTTTTTTTTTTTTTCAAGAAAAGTCATGTCTGGGGAAACTTTTAATTTTGAAAAGAAATCTGTTTTGGTTAGTTGCTTCAAAATACAGAATTATGCCAACTGTTGCAATTGCACAAGGAAATCCAGGGAATCTACTACCACAAAGGCAGAAGAAATAACACTAAGCCACATTGCCATGACTGAAAGCCCAGTCTGTTGTGAGCTCCAAGCTGCCAAAGCTGTAGACCTACACTCTTCTGCACATATTCCTGCTTAGAAATCCAAGGCAACATCTTCAGCTTCAATATAGGATACTGATGTTCTCATGCTTCCTGGTGTAAATTTAGATCCAAGCGAGAATCATAGGATTAGATAATCAGTTGGGTTGAAAGGAATCTCTACAGAACAACTAATCCAATCTCCTGCTCAAAGAAGGGTCCACCACCATGTTAGATTCAGCTGTTCAGAACCATACACACTACAGCTCTGGCTGTGTCCAAGGATGTTTGTTTATCACTTTATCTCATGGAATAGATATTCCATCAAGCTAGTGCTGGATCCCAGAGTTAATCCAATTCCAACTTCCACAATGCAATGCCCGAAACCCCACATAAAACGGGGAATCCCAGCAGGAAGAACATCTAACCCTGGAGGTTTCTGAGCACCAAGAGCTTCATAAACCAGCACTCTTGGAGGCTTTTATCTGTACATCTTTTAGATGTGCAGGAAAGCGAGAATATTTGATCTTACTTCCTGTGAATTCCTAGTTTTCCACAAACCCTGACTCACTAGAAAACTCACAACCAGTGAAACATAGATAAAGGAACATTTTTTCCAGTAGACATTCTGAGTTATTAAAAACTGCATCTCAGTAAATGTGCATTTGTAGATCTACAGTGCCTCCTCAGTAGGAATGTGGACATTTGATGAAGCGAGAAAACGCTTATTGATGGAGTAGAGAAATACAGAAAGCACAAAATATCTTAACCAATGAAGCCAAGGAAGCATTTAGACTAACTCTCCTTGTCCACATGCTTAGGTAATATTATGACATAAAACCAGAAAAGGAGAAATACGCTTTGCTGCAAGACTTTAACTAAACCAAGTCATTGAAAATTACAGTTTGGAAAAATGTGTCAAAGTTCTCATACCATACATGTAAGCTATAACCAACTCTTCTTTTGAAAAAAGAGCAACATGAACAGGAGTTCCAACAGCATTCCTACCAGTCACTCTATTATTAGGCCACGTTTTGTACTATTTAATGATGAATTGAATCATATGGTACTGTTTCACTTTTGACCTCCAAATCTCTCCCCTTGCAGCTCTTAAGATTAATCTTCCAATTTTCAAGTGTATGCAGTCATTCAGGCATTCTATATGCTGACTCATATTCTTGCCAAGAAAAGATGTAAGGTTTGTAAACACTCTGAAGTTAGCATTTCATATTTTTCAGATCAACATTCCTCGTCTGTGCCCACAGAAACAAGCAGTATGGATCTATGCAGGAGAGTCCACAAGTATTGAGGCAGCTTGAATATGAAAAAGCTTCATAATACTGTTAATTTAATAACTCATTCTGAGGTTGGCATCATCTGAGGATATATTTACTGTTATAATGAGTTCTCTAAGAATGGACAATGGTCTTCTTTTGGAATTGAAAAGCTGCCTCTGGCATCCATGAATAGTTGAGAACCAAAGGCCACATAGTTTTACAGAGCATTCTGCTTCATCTTCCAACACATTCAAATCCCAGCAAGTTTTCTGTTATAAAATAAAATTTCTGCATTGTCAGATTTTTTTTTTTCACCCACCCACAGTACATGGTTAAAGGTCAGACTCTTAAGAACTTCCTTATTTTTTCCCCTCCTAAATTTTGAAGCATGCAGCATTCAATACCAGCCTGCTTCTCCACCACTTGAAACCTCAGTTGCAAAGCCTTCTTCATCAGAGGTAAAACTCTCCAAGCAATTCTCAGGAATAAAAAAATCACCCAGTGGCTCTGCAATGTGACCAAGGAACAGAAATTTGGAGAGCACTCCAAGTCAAGTTTGGTTTGTTTTGTTTGTTTGGGGTATTTTTAACTCATTTCAGCACCATCAGAACTTAAACAAAACATGCTGACACAGACTCATTCTCTGTTTAGGGACCTGTGCAAGTCTCAGAGAACATGTTTTATTGGCTGTATACAAAACTCTTACTAAACACTCTGAAACTGGTTGTCACACTTCAGCATGAGCACAACTTTATGGACCTTGTATGAAGTTCTCGTGTATGGGTCAAAGAGGGTTTTTTTTATGATCCTACTCATGATTATTTTGAACATGCTTTTCAGAGAGAATTATATAAGCAATGCAATCCCCTGCAAACCATAAAAGAGAGGACTTTCATCCCTTGTCAAAAGAACAGAGAACTGGGAAAAGATAGGGAATGTGATAGTCGGCAGATCAGAGACCAATGCAGCAAAAGGTTATTCCCTTTGACATTCAACACCACACCATTTCAAAGGAGATTGACAGGTCAAGTTTTAAAGGTTCCTCAAAGGAAAAGGATATCAGCACAGAAAACTGACAAAGCTGTTACTCTAGACTTGAGCAAAAAGACTGAAAGTTGGGGCTTCCCAGGGAAAAGCTACTTTTACTAGTTTCTGCTGCTGCTTATTTCCCTATCTCCATCAAAGCCTGCATGTAACTATTTCATTGCATCCCTATTGCCCTGTTTTACTCGCTTTACTGTCATTCATAACACCCAATGATGCTTGTCTAGTTAATGTTTTACATTTTAGCAGTCTTAGCTTCCCCAGACCTTGGGAATAAACCAAATCAGTGGATATAAGGAAGATAATTACACTCTTCACCTAAACTGTGATTACTGTGTTGCAAGAAATACCAGGTTAAGGCACCATTACTCTTATTTCTTAAGTGCATATCACATGTAGCTGTTGGACCTCACTTTCCAGACCACACATAGTTTCCCACTCCACATCACTGCAAGTTTAATATTGGATTGGACACCCATATACTTTTAGCCTTCAGCAGTAAACATAGAACCATTTAAAGATGATGTGTCTCTTTTTTCAGAATAAGTCAACTCCAACTATAGTGTTTCTCTCTTCAAGACTGAGACCCAGCATCTTCCGTTTGGACCACCATATATTTTGTGTTAAATACACTGGAGGGTGCCTTACTCCTGTATGTGTGATTGTAAGACGTTTCCAGTTAGGATATTAAGCACCAGTAATGTATTGCACAGTGTGGAGCGCTACAAAGACACCACAAATCTATCGTCAAAGTACACTCCAACATTTGTCACTATGCAAAATTTCTGGCAGATCCTATTGGACAGACACTGTTACTGCTTATTGCCTACTGATAGGCCAGTGTGTGTCTATTAGCTTGTTGAGATATCATTAAAGCTTATCTTTTTTCCTAAGCCTTTGGAACTGCCTACTTTGAAACATAAGACGGCTGCAATCACAGCTTAAAGGATTTATTTACTCTCAGACTTCTGCTCTTCCTCAGAAATAGGCCTTTCCCTGGCGTGTATACTATGGGCTTTTATTCCTGTAGCTTCTTTATACATTTCTCTGCAGATAAAAGGGATTACAACAAAACACAAATAATCCACTGACCATACTGAGCTGTAATGTATTTTAGCCCGTACTTCCTGCCTCTGCATTATCTTATCAAGAAAGGCAGGGACAGCTAGAGCAAACTCGTGCACAAATTTACAGTGAAGGCAGATGAAAAGCAGTAATCTGAAGTAGGAGAATGTTATACTACTTTGTCTGATTTCTGTGGTTACTTGACCTACTGAGTTTTGACCAGACTGTCCCCACAAGAGAAAGCACCAAATGATGCCAGGGAACCTTGAGTATGAGACCACAGGACCAAAGTCAAACTTGTATATCAGATGATGTCTTCAATGTTTATACATTTTCCAGTGAGACTTTCTGGTCTAAATTCTTTTGGCATCTTTTAGAGAAGCTCCAGTCAGTACGCTGCACTTTAATATAATGCAGCTAGCAAACACATGGAAACCCAAAAATTGTCCACATCAGACAAACTGTCCGTTGATCATGTTTTGCATGAACACAATCCCAAAAAGATAAACATAAATATGAGATAACTATTTCTACTCTGATGGAAAGAGGACAACACAGCACAACAACAACAGCAGGAAAAAAACATATTTACGACCAAATTCAATGGTAACTCCTTTATCACTTTGGGTTTATCAAGACTGTTTCAGTATTTTTCAAGTATGATTATGCATCTGATATACTTCTGAAGAAAAAAAAAATCATGGAGTGGCGCTCAACACTCCGTTCAGGTAGTATAGGCTCTTGAAGACTTAGCAACACAGGGATACTTTAAAAAAGAAGAGTGGTAAAATTACTAGGTTGCAAACAGAATGAGAAATTGTTTTAAAAAGGTTTAATTATGAGAAAGGAATAGGTTAAAAATCAACCACATCAGAACCCAGAAAGCAATCAGAAGTACAAAAACAAACTAGAAAGCACCCCATTGGAGCTAATCTGGCATTTTTCTCTCTGATAACAATGTGTGCATTCGCTAATCCAAAGTACTGTTTTTTGCCTGTACAGGAAATCTGTGCTAATACATCTGTATTTGTGGGTCTCCTCCAGTAATTAACATGTGGTCATCACATAGGACACTGAACAGTTTATACAGTTGGTCTTTGCACTTCTTTAATTTATCCTAAAACAAAATTACTCAGATAAGCAATAATTCTGAGCATTATTCTCTGCTTTCTCTAAACACAAGATCTGTAAAAGCTTCTCTTAGGTAATCTGCAGAAATTCAGAAAACTTGCACTAAACTTCTGAGAACAGCTTGAACCTGCTACTGGTTACACAATGAAACATTTACATTAGAAAAGTAAAGACTCTCTTACTTTTCGTAGGAGGATAGAAACTTATTTCATGTTTATCTTCCAGCAGTTTTACAGATGCTAGAACCACAAGACACTCCCATCAGGGAAGAGACCTTGTTCTTAATTTTCTCCTGCCATATTAAATTCAAGTGAAATATCTTTTGTGAAAGAAAGGGCTGATTTGGACTATTATGAGCATTTACCCCAAAACTGAAATGAAACAGCATGACAAGCTGGAGAGATGGTCTGATTCCACTGAATGGGATGAGGTTCAACAAGGCCAAGTGCCGGGTCCTGCACTTTGGCCACAACAACCCCTGCAGCGCTACAGGCTGGGCACAGAGTGGCTGGAGAGCAGCCAGGTGGAAAGGGACCTGGGGGTGCTGATCGACAGGAGGCTGAACATGAGCCAGCAGTGTGCCCAGGTGGCCAAGAAGGCCAATGGCATCCTGGCCTGGATAAGGAACGGTGTGGCCAGCAGGAGCAGGGAAGTGATCCTTCCCCCTGTACTCAGCGCTGGTGAGGCCACACCTGGAGTATTGTGTTCAGCTCTGGGCCCCTCAGTTCAGGAAGGACATTGAGGTGCTGGAGCGGGTCCAGAAAATAGCAACGAGGCTGGTGAAGGGACTTGAGCACAAGTCCTGTGAGGAGAGGCTGAAGGAGCTGGGGTTGTTTAGTCTGGAGAAGAGAAGGCTCAGGGGTGACCTCATCACTCTCTACAACTCCCTGAAAGGAGGTTGTAGCCAGATGAGGGTTGGTCTCTTCTCTGAGGCAATCAACAATAGGACAAGAGGGCACAAGTTTAAGCTCTACCAGGGGAAGTTTAGGTTGGATATTAAGAAGAAAATTTTTATAGAGAGAGTGATCAAACATTGGAATGGGTTGCCCAGGGAGGAGTTGGATTCACCATCCCTGGAGGTTTTTAGGATGCAATTGGATGTGGCACTTAAGTTTCATGGTCTGGTAACCACAGCTGTGTTGGATCAAGGGTTGGAATTGATGATCTTTAAGGTCTTTTCCAACCTGGTTGATTCCATGATTCTATGACATCAGGCATAATAAGAGATACCTTCATATCAAGCAGGAAAGTAAACATGACTGAACTCCTAGCTCAGTGAGGTCGGGTTATCCTCCTAGTAAGCACAGTGGTTACTCTGAAGCCTTTTGGGCACTGTCTTCTTGTGCTTCTTTAAAGCTGTATTCTCTTTAAGATTTTAAAATCCTTAGTATCACCCATCACTCTTGCAAAGTTCCTCTTGAAGCAACTTCAGTGTAGCCCAAGTGTTCACTAGCTTGTTTATTTTTGTAAATTAAGCACCTATCCTTACTTGGAGAGGATGGAGGAGGAATTTAACTTGTCTTAGTTAACTTGAATTTACCCAGAGTGAAGCCCTACAGAAGGCACCTCAATTTGTCATTATCACATTCAACATGGCCAGTAAATCTTTCATAGAGCCTTTCTCAGCCTCTTTAGTCATACAGCATGTACTCTTTTACATCTTCACTAAGATTTAACCTTCTTTTAACTGAAACAACTAACTTAAGTTAAACCCTTTCCATACACCCCACCTTTTTTTTTTTTTAACTTACAAAGAAGCCAAGACCTAATTGTAGCAGACAGTTTTAAAGAGCAACTCTCTGCTATTCTTCTGTGATGCAACTTCCTTTTTAACACCACCTCTAAGTACAGTTTTAACTGAATTTTTTCAGTCTTCCCTTAAAGTATTATTCTGTTACGTTTTAACCAATCAATTAATTTAATTTCAGTCCTACAATCTTTTCTGGCCAACCCTAGAGTAAGCCCGAAGCTCTTAAAGTTTAAAATTTATGTCCAGTAACTTTCTATGTAGTTTCTACAGAGTCATCAGTTAAATATCTTGAAATTAGTTATAATACACATATTTGTATGTATTTGCCTAGCTAAAAACTGATCTGTCAATCTGCCCTCAGTTAACGGTTCCATTTTCATGGAAGATTTCATGAATGGTTAGTGGGGAAAAAAAATTATTTTCCTTTAAAAAAACACAGACTGTGGGGTTGTGTTTGTTTTTTGTAAAATAAATTTATATTTTAAAGTAAGAAAGCTGAACATTTTTTTACTTAGCTTCTGCTTTCTAACCCCTCAGGTTATCTTTCACATCTCATTACCTCATTGCTCTTCACAAGGTTTTATACGCTTAGGTAAAACTTCTTGCTGAGAGCCAGGTGTTTATATATTCTTTCCCTTTTCCCCCCTACGTCTCTGAATATTCTAAGCACAAAAGATTTTTAAACTCTGCTAAGACTTCTGTAAGTGCACCTGTCCAAAAAATGCTTTTCAGTCTGTCTTGGAGCACTGACTGCAAAGTTAGAAACAAGCAAAGTGTAAATTAAATACTTGTTACTAAGTCACATATTAAACAGGAGAAAACAGTTTTTTCCCATTAAAAAAAAAACAACCAAATCTCAGAATTAGAGGTATTTCCCTTCAGCTAGGAAAGAATGATAAGCATGTCATCTCATCATATTTTAAGAGCACCAGGTAGTCTCTCTTTAGGAAGAATTATCATTGCTTACAGAATTTGTACCTTCTCTGAGCTTCTGAAGTCCATTAAAACTAGAACATAAATAGAAATAAAAGCAAATTCAACAGATCAAGAAAGTGAGTATTTCTGACTTGTTTTCTAACCTTCAGACTAAGGAATGTAGAAGAGAAGGGAAATTTGAGAAATTTAGACCAAGAAACATGCATAATAACAAAATAGGACTACATGTATGAAAAAGAAATAAATAAATTATAAATACTGACTTTTCTCAGCAGAGAAAATAGGCACGTTGGACACTTTGCCTTAGCTTATTCAGAAGAAATAACAGCAGCAATAAATTACATTTACATAAAGAAAATACATGACTTGGTCAACATCAAAATTTTGCATAGAGCTCTCATGCTTGTGGCATTGCACAGTACAAAAGGAAAAATAATTCTTTTCAAGGCCAAACCAATTACAGAACACATTGACTGAAACTTGCGTAATTAGAACAATCCTTATACCAAAGGCTTTCCGATGAAATGAGCCCTCAAATTCACTAGCTTTTTCAGGCAAAACAAATTCCTACAGCAAAAGCCGTGTTTCAGTACTGCAAACATCTCTACTTTCAACCCTTTGCAACAGGGGAACTACCTGGGACATCTTACTTTACTTTCTCAACTCCTTTGTGCAAATAAATCCAAGAGATTGAAAGTATAAGAAGTGTTACATGTTGAAAGAACTCTTACTAAACTTAAAATACAGGCAAATCATTATCAATTTAGGGCTACTGACTGCCTATCAGCGTACTTAAATCAGGTAGAACACATGAACAGCAGGCCTACTGTGCACACCTTAGAGTTATCACGACAATTTTCATTTTCTCCCTTTTGTTTGAAGTCTAGGGGCTTGTGCTCTGTGCGGCAAAAACTCAGTTGAAGAGCAACAGTTTTGATCGTTAAGGAAGATAAACTGTAAGTAGCAGACAATGTGAATACCTAAACCATTTCAGTGATGCATTTGAGATGATCCTTACAGCATATTGGAAAGCAATCTAGATAAGACCACTTTAAATAGTGACAGAGTGAAGGGTTCCTCTATTTCCTTCTCAGATCTCATCCCTCTACAAAAAGTCAGTACATAAGATAAAAAACACCACAGAAAAGTTCCATCATTCCTGTGCTCCCTTAGTCAACAGCAAAACTGGCAGGCAAACACCAAGACATCCTTGACCCAATTAATCCAAAAATGCTGCTAAAGCAACCACTCATGGAGCTCATTCATGGAGCAGTCCCCAGATCTAAGTGCCTTCCTAATCACTAAGATCAGTCTGACAGAAGTGGTTCCTACAGTAAGAAACTCCCAGTGTTCTGAAAACAGCACAGACCTCTGAGAATTCAGGCAGTTAGCAGCTCTCCTCAGGATACATACAACAACAGCTATCTTCAGTGAACTTGCTGATTAATTCTCTGTGGTCCCCTCGCCTTGGATGGTATCACTGGACCACTACCAAAGGGTAGGTAACCCTTTTGTCCTTGTTTTTACCTGCAACCATTCAGATCAGTGGTGAAATTAGAAAGATGCTATGCCAGTACAGGGGTCCCAATGGGCAGTGAAATCTCATTCTCCAAAACCTGTCCTTAATACAAATGGTGATTAATGAGGACAAACAGTATCAGACAGTAAACATCTGTTATGTTCCCTACCACAAATAGACTGGAATCAACAGGTAATAAATGGTCAGGAAAGCACTTGAGTGTAAATGAAGTTGTAACTCTGCCTTTCACAGCTGATTTACTAGTTTAGGGGAAGAAGTCAGCCCAAAAACAGCAGTTATATTTAGAACATGAGAGGACTGAGATCTGAGAAATTAGTGAGAAATTGATATTAACTAAGTGTTAAACAGTAGCTTACAAGGGCTAAATCATGACAGTCCACTGCATTACTCCAATCACCAGGCAAGGCAAACCACTCCTCTCTCTGTGCTGTTTATTCCTTTATAGTTATTCCTCTGACCACTGCTTCCCAATCGTGCTTTTGAGAGCAGTTCTGTGAAACATGGGACACTCTCCTACATTCAGGGACATCTACCACTGCTGCTGTTTTATGCACAAGGCCCTCTAGCCAGCCTGTGAGCAGACTGGGCTGCTCCAACAAGATCTGCTGATAAATACATAATGGCTCTCACTCACGTCCAAACTGTATTTTGTCATTTGCCAGGATATTCTCTCTGGAAACCAAACTAGTTCCATGACTGATAGTAATCCCGTGGCTCCCCATTTTCACTTTTAAAAGACCAGGACTACAGTTGCCTTTTGCTCAGGATTTCTGTATACCTTTTATTTTTGCATGATATTGGAATTATCCTCAACTCTGGCATTTTATCAGTCTGATTATGTTAAATGTAAAGAGGGTTTTATGAGTAAATCCAGTATATTTAAAACATCTAACTTACCTAAGCAACCTGCTAGGTTAAAAATGTTCTTTTAAAAGCAAAATCAATAACAAAATAAAATATCCAAATAAAAGCTGACTACAGATAAAATTAATTTATATCAAAGGATTAAAAAAAATCACTTATTTATTCTTAATTTGTTTTTAGATTACATAACAGATATCTATCTGACGTGTTTAAAACCTGTGTCGTAATTGACAGCAACAGATTAAGTTACAAATGCCAGGCAGGCACTATATTTTCAATAGTACCCTACAAAACATGTACACAACGCAACAATCAGTGCTCATGCTTCCAGCAAACAATGTGGTATGAAACTCTTCAACAAAAATACTTCAACTTATTCAAAGCATCACTCCCCTCATATTAAAAGTGTATTTTCTATTTGCTCTTTCCAGAGACATATACAAAAATCTCGCTATCTCCTGTTCCTAATTTCTTCGACTACAGGCAGATTATCCCTGCTGCTTGTTTTATGAGCAACCTCACCAGCTGCATCTTCATTCAGCACACAAAAACCTGAAAGCCAAAGTGCTGCTGAGTTCTACACACCAGGATGCCGTGATTACTTTTCCTACAGAGGAAACCAAAGTCTAGTTGGGAAGTGCATTTGTGGGCGGGTTCCCCTTCTCTTTTGCTGTTAAGAAGCAGGAAGTACTTGCTTAAGTTTCTATTAAGACATAAGCACTTAAAGGAAATAAAACATACCTGTCCAAAATTGCTAAAATACATTGAAATATTAAAGTTTGTTAAATCTAAAGGGAAAAAAAAGATACTGCTTTCCAGGAAAGCAAAATTATTTCCACCAGACTGCAAGTCAAACGTGTGCTAGAATAATAAATGTAATATATAAAGTTCACATAATTTAAATGTTTACGGACCAAGACATTTTTCTTATGTTAAAAAAAAAAAAAAAAGTCTTCCATCCTTTATTAGGGATATGATACATGGACCAGACTGATCCTAAGAGTACAAAACGGAGGTTTCGAGACTAGGACGTCTTTTTGCATTTTAGACATTTCCAACACTGAGAAAACTTTTTTCCAAGCATTTGGAGAGGTGAGAGCAGCTGTACTGTTTTTCGACTGCAATGAAAAATAGTGCCATGGTTTCTTTGTATACAGTTGAGTTCTTTTGGGAGGGTTGCTCTAGCCACTGTAGTCCCTTGTTCCAAATGAGGTCTTTTACCCTAACAAATAACTCTACATCCCTCCAGACAAATAATAGCATGAAAGTATACAAAAAAATAACTTCATAAGACCAGAAGGACCCTTTTCTTACCAGACTTCTGCCAACCCTCAGGTGACTCTTAAATAGTTAGCATTACATTCTCTATTACAGCCATTTGACATTATGAAATACTCCACAGAATAAGAATACACTAATAGGCAAAATAAAACACTATTTTGGTTCACTCCTGTGGAAGAAAATTTATCTTGGAAACCTCTGAGATGGGAAAAAGTGCTAACCTCTCTAAAATCATCATTTTCACATCAATTTTATTTTCCTTCTTTCCTGCTAACGTCACTAGCTACCACTTTGCAAGTACAGTGACAGACCTTCATTTTCATGGGCATTTAACTCTCAGTTACTGAAAGGATTTATGAAGCACAATTATCTTTACAAGACAATACAAACACAGTAAGATACAGGAGAAGAAAGATAGATGACAAATTGATATGTAAGAAACAAGTTTGTAGGTGGTCTTTTCTTTATGTTCTGGCACTAAAAATCAAAAGATGAACAACTTCTGCATAATCTGTTTGTCTGATTCATGTTGATCAGACTGTACAACAAAGAACAGATATAATAATTTCAACAGGGATCTACCAACTTACAGAGTTGTGCAACCAGTTTTAACAATTACAAGGGTGGTTAATTACCTAGAGAATTATTTCTCCTGTTGCTCTTTGGAAGCGACTCTACTGCTAACAGCAGAAGTTACATTTGCAGAGACTTTCTCTGTCAAAGTTGTTTAATGAATCTGGAAAGGAGTCAAGATCCAGCTGCGACAAAAAAACCTTGCTGTTAAGGTTTAATATCCAAAGCATTTTTCTAATATATATTTGGTTTTCTGCCAGTTCTCCCCCACGCATCCATCTCTTCAGTTGGTTCCACTGGATACATAACGTGATCCTCAGTCTCAACACTGAGAAGAAGCATCTCCTTCTCTCACACAGATGGAGGCTGCCTTTTGGCCCCACCTCACACCTGTTTGCAGGAAGGGTGCAAGGTGTGAATGCAGCTTTCCAGCTGGGGCCCTGGGCCAACTATAGCAGGGGTTTTTTTTTCATCTTTCAGTTCGTAGTCCCCTAAGCAATTCTAATCCTAGATAAACTCCCCAGAAAATTTTGTGTTTGTAAATCAGGGCAGCACATTTGGACTTTTTTTTTTTAGTGTTTTCCATGTTATTCAAGGACTCTTAGGTGGGCAGTCATCCTCTTGCCCGCACTGTGGCAAAAGAAACTTGAGTGCCTTGCCCATCAGCAGGGGTATAACCTTTGAAAGGAATCTACTCTGGGTACGGGGTCTGTAAAACCTGCATCTACTGTACTGAAGCCTAAGGAGAGTATCCATGCATCCCTCTCTCAACTTGAACAATAATGAAGCTGCCAAATGCAGGCATTGCAGACCTGACTGAGGATGTCAAAGAAACTCTAAACCTAATGATTTGTATAATTTAAATGTCTTTGCAGAAGGTCCTTAGCATGTGGCATTACTTGTGGGAAAATGTGTTTGACTTAAGCTGGCAATGATCACGTCTCTATCTGTAAATCAGCAGACAGACACCCTAGTGATTAATTCTCTTTTTATCACGTCTTTGGTTGTCTAATCTGTTCTCAGCACATTAGTTTGTATCTCTTAGAGGGTCTTTAAATAGTTTGTGCCCTTTAGAGGTCCTTCAAAAAGATCACCATCAACAAAGACTTGTGTGCGCTCCTCCCAAAATGTTAAGTGGCTTAGATAATCAGAATAAAGAGCTGTCTACCAACAGTGAGAATCTTGTATTTCAGCTTTGAATGGGACAGAAACACACTGAAACTTTGTTCAAGGCATCTGCTAAGAGCATCAAGCTTTATCCACTGATTTATTAAGAAGGATGTGTTTAACAGTTATATAATATGAATGTGAAATAAGATTTTTGAAATTACTGGAAAACTGACATAGTTCTGATTTTACAAAGCAACTAATACACTTTTTGCCCTGAGGTCCACACAGCTCAAATTCAGTTTTACTAAGAGAGGTCTCTGACCCACACATGATGAGATATGACTTTTTAAGATTAATATTAGGCTCTGCAAACCTCTATTAAGCGGAATTCATTTGAGATGCCCAAGCTTTGCAAAACATCTGAGCCTTTAAGTGATAGAAATTTATGTGGTTTTCTTGTTGGGTGATCAGCAGTTTACAGTGATCTCTCAGCAGTTTACAGTGATCTCAAACTTATCACTATACAATGATAGTATATACCAATATGCTAACATGATAGAATATATAATTGGAGCAAAACACAAGATCATTACTTGAACAGGTGCATAATATATCCTCCAGCAATTCTTCAATACACTGGACAACCCATTTCTTCAGATTTCACAAAGCCCCCATGGGTTCTACAAGAAACAAATAGTCTGCCATTTGTGGATGCACAAGTGTGGGCAACACAGGGGCTGTGCAAGCAGCAGCTGCAGAGATTCCCCTGAAAACTCCACACACCATAAAGGGAAAACAGAAAGAGGAAGGAACAGCAGAGAGGATCATAACCCCACCCTTTCCCCCTAAAAACCCCCCTGGGTGTCAGTGAGTCAGAAATGGGGAGAGGGTGAGACGGGGGAAGGGAGGAGGAAAGGTGTTACTTTAACACCTGCCTTTTTGTGTCTCACATGGCAACAAGTTATTTTCCCCGAGATGAGTCTGTTTCGCCCACAACAGCAACTGGTAAGCAATCTTTGAGCTTTCTCATCCTATTTTCTCTGCTGCATCCTGCTAAGGACAGGGGAACCTGATGAGGGGGGGAAAGCACCTGATTTTCAGTTTGAGTGTCAGGGTTAACCCAGCACAGTGAGAACAGACAAATTTGGGGTAGAAATCAGCTGTGGCATTAAACATTGCCATTCTGAGCTCCACATATGCACCTATATAAAGAGAGTGAGGATTCTTACGGTTTGGAGTTCAAGTTTCATTTCTTTTGGTTTCTGTTTCTTTTCTTACTGGCATACTGAGATTTTTAGACTCAAATTACACACAGAGATTTCACTCCTTCACAACAAATAAAAAATCTAACCAGAACATCTACATTAAAATGTATTTCCATAAAAAGACAACACTGAACTTTGTCTGCAACCAATCACTATCAAAATTAGTATTCACTCAGTCCTGTTTCACACTTGCCTAATTTTAGCTTTAGTTAATTTAATACTGAAAAATCACGTGGCCACCATGTTTTTCACGTTATAGGCCTGCCATGGAGTTCATTTAAGGTAATACTCAACAGACACACCTCTTAATGAAACTGCAGACAATTTACATAGCCGTGCTGTCACTTCTACAATGAGATTTGTGGATCCAATTTGGTTTTTAGTAGGTTAACAAAGATAGTCAAAGTGCAGGTTGCTACATCAGTCATGCTGACTTTGTAGACATAATCAGTTCATCAATGTCTGCTTAAGCTTTTGATCCCTACAGGCACGGTGGAAGTTGACTGCAAATA
>NW_020955314.1:1698780-1708308 GCF_003031625.1 Empidonax traillii
CCGTGCTGTCACTTCTACAATGAGATTTGTGGATCCAATTTGGTTTTTAGTAGGTTAACAAAGATAGTCAAAGTGCAGGTTGCTACATCAGTCATGCTGACTTTGTAGACATAATCAGTTCATCAATGTCTGCTTAAGCTTTTGATCCCTACAGGCACGGTGGAAGTTGACTGCAAATAAAAAATTCCTGGAGTTTGTTAGAAACTGATCTCAGATGCTTGCAATGCATGAAAGTTGTACCAAGAGCTTGTCAACTCACACACAGTAGAATAACCACAGCCACATTATCAGTACAATTAAGGGGCCTCACAGCTAGAAAATGTAAAGTAGGAGTAGATGAATTTTCGTTCAGCCCCAAAGCCAAGAGCTAATTCTTCAGAACAAGCTGCTGTCGAAGTACATGAGTTCCCAGGAAAAAATTAGGAATACCAAAATGAATTCCTCCATTCTGAAGGAAATTTCAAACACCTGTGATTCTTAGTCATCTGTTTTACACTCAATAATCTTATTTCTACCCAAGTAGTTAGAAGAAAGTCTGATGCATTTAATTTCTTCCTTCTCAGCTACAGGTAGTAGTGCTCAGTTACAGATAGTAGTACTCAGCTACTGTAGTTATGAGTCAATGACCTCTAATTACAGGTAAGAAACCTAAGAGATGAAACAAATGCCACTACAGCACTACAAATTCAGGAACACTATATTCTGACTAGTTCTCCCACTAGCTCTTAGTGGCCATATCCTTCTGACATAAACAAAAACTGCATTAAGTGATAGCAAGTTCCTGTTTCTAACATAATATGGCTGATTGAGTGATACTCTAAATGGAAAAATTTCTTCAAGTGTTGCATTGCTCTGAGTGGTCCTGTGTGCAACCAAAGCAAATGTTGTTGTTACAAAATACCTCAAAACACTGATGCATAAAATAGTTTCTTCTGGTTTGTTTCTGAATATATGAAACACAACTGGATGTTTCTTTCAGTGCCAAAATAGAAGAACTGGGAAAACTGGAGGAAAGGATAAAGACAGCAGAGGACTGACCACTAAGGTAAGTTGACACTCCTAATTTAGGCAAGATTTCAATTCTGAAGATAATGAAATTTGATTAAAAAAAACCCAAAAAATAAAAAACCCAACAACAACAACAAAACAGAAACCAAACCAAACCACCACAACAAAAGAACCAGGCTACATAATTACAAGCATCACTTAATGAGGTGTGTTCTACATCCTCTTGTATCCATCAATAGAAAGTTTATTGCAAAAACCTGCAAGACATCATATTAGTTATAGGCATAAAAAAAATAAATTCCATTTTTCAAAAAATTAAAATATAGATGGAGATTTAATTTCATGCTTTGATATTCTGAGAAAACCAATAAAGGGAATTCAGAAGAAATATTTCCAAAAGAGAGCAATTATCTTTACCTACTTAGGGAAAGCTAGGTTTTGCTCCAACACTGTTCAGATCAAGCAGCTGACAAGGACTGTATCTCCACGCTTGCTGTCATGTTAAACAGATCACCAACACTCCACTTCTCTACTACTGGTAAAGACAAAGGTATGCCAGATCCTACATTCCTCCTTTTAAAAACAGTTTTCAAAGGAGACAGGAGAATTTTTAATGTTCAAAAAAATTTTAAGTTCTCTAGACCTATTTTGAAATGTGTTCTAGAGCAATTTCAGTTTGGAAAAAAAAAATGTGTCAGGGCTACAGTTAACCCAGTTGCTAATACTTTCTCCTTAATGTTATTATTTCACATAAGAGGCAAAAAAGCCACAGAAAAGATTTATGAAGCTTGCTAGAGAAGCAATCTGGACTTGGAAACTGGCAGCACAGAAGGCCCTTAAGAGCAATTTTATGATCATCATTTGCTTTCTCTGTACTTTTTCTTCAGTCAGCTGTGAAAGTTCATTTTTCTATGCCTTCATTTCTTTCTTTATATTCAGCAGAATAAGGAAGTCCAAGTCACCACCCACAGCTCTCTGTATTACAATTACTAATAACAAGTACATATAAAAATAATTATACTTTACAGCTCTTTGTGTCCAAAAATACTCTTTTTCCTACAGTTTTTGTTTTTCAATTGAAAAGATCCCTGCATATTTATATGGTATTTTAGCTGTATTTATAAGGGGAAAATAGGAAGAGAGACAAAACTAGTGACATTTCTTTAAGAGGTCTGAAGACACTTGAAGTTTGTTTTTTTGGGACAGCAGTGATGTACAGCACTTGCTTCAAGTAATTTCCAAGATTTACCAACAACTATGCCTGAAGTGATACAAACAACAAAAATTTTGTGGCATTATAAAGCTGAATGGATCTAAATCTTGCAGAAGATGTGGATGTGATTCTGAGTTCTAGGTGGCCCTGCTTGAGTGGGGGGTTTGGACCAAATGACCTTCAGAAGTCCCGTCTAAGCCCAACCTTTTTGTGAGGCTGAAAGTATTTTACATAAATTATCCTGTGACTGACCATCCAGATTTGATAATGTGCAAATGCAGCCATATTTTACACAAAGCATTTACCCTGGCTTGACAGACACATTGCAATCTCACTGAATTACAGCATCAGCAGTTTTCAAAAAAATCAAATTAGAAAGGGAATAAAATGTAGATTAGTAGGTACAGTTATAATTTTGAATACTATCATTCAACTCCACCATTTTCTCCTTTAATCATACTTGGTTTTAGAGTTTCTCTCACTGAAAGCCTCAAAAGTTTCATGCTCATGTCCAAACCTAAATAAGAAAGCTCAGTTTTCTATCAAGTCATGTTTCAATATGTTCAGCCCCATTAAACCTTTTGATGTCTAATATCATGAGCTAATGATGCAGTGTATGCTTTTCAGATTAACATATTTAATGGTTTTTCCTCATCTCTTCCCTGCAAACTCAGTCTCATGGTATAAACTATCACCTAAATTTAAAAGTGGTCAAAACATATAAAAGCTACCAGGAAAAGGAGAGAGCAAGACAGCATGACTCTGTAAAACAGTTTTTTGGGTTTTTTTGAGAGCCATACTGAAATCACAAGATTAAAGGATTATCTTCATTGCTGTGCCAAACCCAATGAGAAGCATATCAATGTGAATAAAGTACATAACACTATTGGTTTTTATATGACTCACACTTCTTCTAAAAAAATAATTTAAAAAAATCGTGTAGTAAGTAAAAACCTAACTTGAATTCTGGAAACCTATAATGGAGTTACTCTTCTCTAGTCAATTCTTCACCACACAACTTCAGTTTCCTATAAAATATTAGGGTCTTGATACAAATCCTTTAAGTGCTTTGCACGGAAGACATTACAAACTCAAAATTTATTCAGACAGGTATCACATGAGAGTATAGGAAGTCCAAAAAAACCCAGAAGGCCTTCCCTGCCAATGCACATATTTTGTTTGAACACAGGTTTCACGTTACTCAGTAATGAGCAGACTAGAAAACAAACCAGTAAACCTTGGATTTTGGAAGGTATAGATATATAGAACATTTGTAGTGTTGTTATGTCCAATGTTATTTCAGCGTATCTTCGCTGTCAGCTCACTTTCATAAGGCAACAATGAATTTCAGAGGAACAAGAATGTTAGAAGTACCTGGAGATAACAAGTGTAAAGAAACTACTTTATCTATGGAGACTGCACTCAAATAATGAAAATGCCGTCGCAACAATTAAATGAGGCCAGACACTGAAGATATCAAAGCAGATCAGGTACTTCCAAGCATACCTAAGATGCATCACTGAGGAACAAATCCTCCAAATGGCAGCACTTGTTTACAGGATTTTGTGCATTGGGCTAATTAACACCTATTGGAAACCAGGAATCGAGGACTGATTATTTCACCTCCACATAGTTCTGGGATTGTAGGATAACCAAATCCAACCTGGAAGCCCATGGCACAAATTGTATTGAAGCGACAGATCAAAACTTCCTGATCCATCCGGGCAACGCCACGCATCACAAACCAATCTTCCCTGGCCTGTTTGATGTACTAAAAACATAAAACCATAGAAAACTCATCTTGTGAGGAACTTCTGAAGGTCATCGAGTTCATATCTCTGCTCAAGCCAGGGTCAACTAAGAGACTTCAACATTTCCACAAGGCATCCCTATTCCTGGCAAGTTCTGGCGATGCTGCGCTGACTAAAAGAGTTCCTCTGCATTGTCAGTATTTACACTTGCACATATTTCAGGGACAGTCAGAAAATGTTTCTGGTTCTACATGAGCATTAAAACCAAATTAACAAAACCACACTGCTAATGCTGCTTGGCACAAAAAGCGAAAGGGAGGAAAGAAGGAATTGCTAGAGCAATCTTAATTCAAGTCCATTGTTTCGAGAAGCTAAAAGCATCATGGACAAATCTGTTCCTATTCATAAACCCCCCCCAGTCTGTTATGTTGCATAACAGAACATCTCTCCAAGCATGGTGCAACACAAGTAATTGGCAGCAATTGTTTTATCTGCCCATCTGCTGCCAATATACTGGGCTTTCCTGAGTGATGCCCTTCTCAAAGGCCTATGTCATCTTCAATTCATAACACTAGTTGCTGCAGCTGTGCTGACCTGGAGCTGTTCCTTATTTACATTCCTGAAGAAGCACTGTAAAATGAACTAAAGTACCTGTTTATTTGCACCTGCAGAGCTATTCAGAGTGACCCTACATCAGTGTAGTGACAGAAGTATGTTTGCTCCTCCTGCAAAAGAATATGCTGGGCTGTACTTAACTCACAAGTTTTGATCTACACCCTAACATTTGCTTGTATTCTAAATGACTGTCCTAAAACAGCAGGAAAAAGCCATTAAAGCCACCCATCACCACCAGGTTTCACACACAAACACAACAAATCACAAAGTACCCATGTTCTAAAAATAAATTTTGTAATTACTTCATATTTGTGAAAAATGGGGTTTGGCTGTGATTCTCAGCACAAGAGTCATAGCTCGTTTCAAGAAGCAGAGAATTACTGTGGAAAGTTTCAGATTTGGGAGTGGCTGGAAATCATTATTCTGCTAGCAGGCTTTTTGCTTTAGTCCCATATCTCTTCCCCGCTTTCCCCCCCTCACTTTTTTTGTTTTGAGAACACAGAATAAATATTTTTTTTTTTTAATTAACATGCAGTGTGATCTGTGCACTGGGTAAGGGTCAAGAGTGATGCATCACTTTAATGCCCGAAACAGAGCATTTCACTTTATAGCCAGAACTGGGCTATAAGTCAGCTGCACAAAAATAAATGTTAAAGCTTTCAAGGAACAAACTCCATTTGCAAAATACTGACAGAAAAATGGAGACTGAAGAAGATTGAAATATGTCCTCTTCTAAAAATCAAAGTGTAAATTCAAATATCTTTAATTACTTTGTTGAGGCAACCCACTGTCAAAGAAACATATTTCAGGGATTTACCTTTTTCCTTTAAAAAATGTCACTAGTTTAGAATTTGAGATGAAATTCCCTATGCTCCCTTCTTTGTTTCCTAAATGAATCCTCAGCATCTTTCTTATGTTTAAAATAAAATGGGTAACAGAGTAGTCTTTTTGCATTTATTCAGCTTTTGTCATATGTATCCTCATTTACATTTTGAGTGCAGTGTTCAACCAGTGATCTCATCTTTCTCCATGAGATATTACTAACACACCTAATTCCCTTGCTAACTAGAATTTTCTGATTATCCAAAATCTTTTTGCTATATTGAGCTGAATGAAAGTAATGGTGCTGCAGTAGTTCTGGAGTTTTCTCTCAGGAGTTCAAGTCTAATGCCTGTTGCTTTATTTAACTGTCACATAGCTAATAATCCTTGTCCACACAAGGTGCTGCATTTTGCAGAAGGGCTTTTCTTCCTCAACCTCTAATCCGCCTCCAACCAACTCTTCTAATGTTGTTATAATATTCAGTGTTACACAGTTATCATCTAGGTTTTTTTCACATCTCTTTTCTACCCTTATTCTAGTCAGAGGTCACATGGGTCTTTTCCAGAACATGGTTAGTGTTGAGTTTTGTTCAAATATCAACTTAATTTAATTTTAAAACCTCACAGTTTACAAATATATTCCTTCTGTGGGTTCCAGTTAGTTGTCACTTCCCACTTCACTGTTGCAAGCTAATGCAGAGAGCTATGCTGATCCACCCTCTGAGGTATCAGGTTTTGTTCAGAAAAGTGGAAGTGGCTGTTAAATGAAGCCTTTTTATCCACATCTCAAGCAATTTCAAGATATCAATGACCTTTACATTTCAAGCACTGATATCCAATACAGCAAGACACACTGTGAACACATTAGGTGCCAAACAGTGACCAATCTGTGGATATATTCATACACAGACACTTCAGAGTAAGATGGTCACTTAGGTCTTATTTAGTTCATTGATTATGGAAGCAGATGGTAATCTGCAAAGCTATTTAAATATCAGTATTAATCACTTAGGATTATTATAGAGTTGTGCAAAAAGTCATTACTTGCTATTTCTGTCTTACAGTTCCTTATTTGCTGGCAAAATTCTTTTACAGAGCAATATTAATACTCTACTAACTTTCTTCAGCATCCAAAAAAGAAACCCATATGCTGAACCTTCAACCACAGCTAAGGGCTTTGCTTGAAAGCTTGTCTGCTTCTTCCAGCAGTATCACAGCAGTTCTAGTTAAAGATATCTCCTTTTCCTATACATTCTGCCTCACAAAAAACAAAACAAAACATCCTCTAACAACATTATCTCACTCTGAACAAATCTGCTCCTCTAACTAATTTCCCTCTCCTCTTCTGTAATTATTATTTTAATTACACTTGGCTAGTCTATATGTAGGAGAAAATTACAATCGTGAATCTATCACATGGGGTACCATTTATATTCTAGATTTCTATACACACCCACAACTTTGGTTAATAAATATCTGATTCGTACCGAGTGGTACAGGGGTAACAACCACATAGGTAATGATGGAATTTAACAGATATCAGTAGAGACTTGATTTAGTCTTTGAGATTGGTTTGGATATTAAGTAGGAGTTACCAAGTGGAAAATCAGAATTTTCTGATCTGTAAAGTACACAGAACTAAACCTAAGGAAGGCTATTTGTACTGAGGTAGTTATACTGATTATCATTTTTTTTCTGAAAATCTAGAGTTAGCTGTCCTATTTTTAGAGGAATTTCTCACAGTAGGTAAGTATAGCACCAAGAACAAGAATTATAGGAACATTTAAAAAATTGTGGTCTTGACTTGGTATTACTTAACACACTTTTTTTTTCTCTGTTACTAAATTTACTTCAATTAAAGTGTGAATTTCCTTTCTACATAAATGTCATCAGTGACCTAAATGTGAGCCCAACAAAGGACAGGAAAGAAAATTAGAAATACCTGTGTAGTACCTGTTACACAGGCACCTGACACACAACCCCCCTGTGTGTCTCATGACCATTTGAAGGACGAGTTGATTCCCACTGAAGCAAACAATGACTACAGCAGACCTCAGCCTAATGCAGAGAAGAACTTTAAAATGAAACAAATATTTGCAGTGAGAGTGCACGGGGAATATACAGTATATGGTGCTGGCATTGAAAAAGAATTTGCTAGTTTGAGTCAAGACCAGGAGTCAAAGCTCAAATGTTACCTGATTCTTCTAGCAGTCTACACAAAGCTGAGGTAATGCTCAGCATCAGGCTTTAGCACAGGGAACAAGTATTCAAGCAGACAACAAGTATTCCAAAACTGGCATGCCACCATAGAAAAGCACTCTCAACAGCAAAATGGATTATTTTATAGTTCCTTATTGTTTCACATTAAGAAGTCTGGTCAGTTCAATACAGTTGACCAACTGCTACTCCGTCATGTCCTCAGACTTTTCTTTGGAAATTTAATCCAGATTCACAAAGAAGTTTCAGGGAACAAATCGTCATTACTTTTACCAGAATATAAACCATTGGACCTATTTTAATTGTTTACTGTAGTGTAATACTACTACTTGGTAGCCTCTGACTTAAATATTTCATAGCTTAGGATTCAGTCCTGCCTAATTAAGGCCACATGAAATCCACTAGGGATATTTTGAGTTGACCCATTATGTCTTTTCTCAAACTCAAATGATTGTGACCACAAATAGAGAGTGTACGTGTCAGGGAAAATGGTTTGGGTAGTACATGGATATTTTACAAACACTCAGAAAGTTTTATAAACTTCACATCAAAAACTCCCGTTCAAGAAATCTTCCCCTATCCTGGCAAAACTAACTCAAAGGTTAATTTCTTCACACTACCCTGACCTGACCTGGTTGAGGGCAGATGACAGACACCCGCTGTAACTTTACTATGCCTTGTCTTCTGGGGACTCCTTGTTAATCTCCATATCCCAGCAGCAGAATGCACCTGAGGATTGTTGAGACACAAAGAACACGAAACATGGCTTGAAAAGAAGCAGTCATCATTTTGTAGGAACAGCAGATGGAGATGCCCAGCATTAGTTTCATCCTGGGCATAGTAGCTCAGTGTGCAAAGCCTGGCCACAGACCCCTCACAGTAAAATTTTTTGTGAGTTTATATTTTTACTCATTGGCTTTGGCTACCTGCTTATTCCATCTTCCTACTGTTCCCGTGTGTTTCTAATACTCGCTGCATGATCAGCTTTTGCAGCACTGCTTAATATGAATAGTTCATTGTCATGAAGACGATGCCTAGGAAGGAACTTCATCATACAAAGTATCAAATGAAAATATTTTTCAAGTGTTTTTTTTAATATCACTTCAAAGTGGTCTTGGTCAATGTCAAATGTTCAGGTCAGCAAGACTGTGAAAGCAATGAGAATGAATTCCCTGTAAATCATCTGTCTCAGCTACAGTTTTGTGGAAGAGTTAAACAGCGAGACACTGTATTTGTAAACACTTCCAATAAATATGTCTCTACTTATTCCCTTTAAACAGAACCAGGAATTATTCAGAGATCTAGCAAACCCTTTGGTTTTGTTTGACAGAGATGATGTAATGGGTTATTACACACCAACATGGAATTTTCTCACGTGATTGACCCTTTTTATGTTTATTTCTCTTACCACATACTTTTAGTATGTTAAATGGTAACTAACAAAACTGCACTGTTGAATTATTAACTAAGTCATAGTTTTTCTTGTTTCATGCTCAATTTACTATATACTTTCAATGGGGACTTGTGCCTGATTTTCAAACACTGGAGAGCGGTTACACAACTAACCTAGAAGAACCTGTTTTTCATAAATAAAGCTTCATGATTTACTTTTGTTGCTGTTTTTATCAATTAGACTTGATAAAACAGGAAAAACTTCTCTGGATGATTTAAAATGAATGGTTTGAAAAAATAAACAACTGCTGAATTAAAAATTACCATGAAATTACAGAGATAATCAACCATGCTTCCTAAAATAGCTCAAGTTTCACAACTGTCCAGTGGGAAGACAAATTATATCAAAAACTAGTCACACAAATGAAGATGAGAGTAGTTTACTTGAAAACTTTTCCACTGCCAACTTTATAGTTAAGTCATGATCTTGGGCAATATAAAAGAACAAGAG
>NW_020955314.1:1713753-1714749 GCF_003031625.1 Empidonax traillii
CTTTAATCCTGAGGTTCATCTGCCGGGGCCAAGCACGCTTGGACAGTGGCAGCGAGGTCCTCAGGACGTAGATGGATTGCCTTATGGGCTAACGAGCTCCATCTGCCCGGGGAGGGGCCCCGACCGGGAATCGAACCCGGGTCTCTGCAGTGACAGTGCAGTGAATTTTCCCCTGGACCACCGGGGGCTACAAATATATTTGCATGGTAAAACAGAGGTTGATTTCAAAATTAATTTAATTTAAAAAATGGTTTTGAAACTATTTGCCAGTATCCATATATTCACATATTCTGGTAACTGAAAAATTAAAATGTTTCTTTTTGTGATTCATTTTGGCCCTGGGAAAAACACCCTGGGCAGCTAAGGTCCATACAGGTCATGTCACACCAGGTGTCCAATCCTCAAAAAAAACCTCTAAAAATCCAAAACCAAACAAAAACAAACAAACAAAAAAAAACCACCAAAACAAAACCCAGAAAGAACAATATTAGGACATCTAAAACTCCATAAATTCTACATATCTTTTAGTCTGGCACCTCGAAGCTTTCAAATACCTAAGTAAACCTGGTAGTTTTGATCAGGTAGTCCACTTATTTTGCCCATGCTATCTCCAAATTAGGACCCATGCCAAGGCTGGTTTTCCCCATTAATTCACCAGGAAAGGTTTCTACTTCAATCACTCTCCCCGTTTTTCAAGAAAATTACAACTCCAACTGTTGTCTTTTATACAGCTGATCGAACAAAATAAAGAATCCTATGATCAGTGAATCTGTACTAACTGAAATATAACCACATCCGTCCATACAAAATGTCTGTAGGAAAAAGCCTTGCTTGATCCAGATTGGGAAAAAAATAAAAGAATCCTCTCAAGTAATGCTTCACCATTTGGGTGAATTATCAGAACTGATTTATTATTTTCACTAAGTCTGAAAGACAAAAAGACAAACTTGAGCCCTAGAGCATTAGTTACATGTAAAAGAGACTCCAAAAATAAAC
>NW_020955315.1:0-102936 GCF_003031625.1 Empidonax traillii
GTATTGAACAAGATCTCTGAGGCTAACTGTTCTCACCTACAAAGGCAAATCACAGTGACATTTTGCTTGCTGTAATACATCCTACCCTTGCAAGACTGACAGCAGAAAAGATGTGACAGCAGCTTTGCCACTGGCAAGTTTGACAATACCTTCTTTCCATGAGATCCTGTACAAAATAATAATGTTTAAAGAGTCGAGTGCTAAACAGCATCTTATTCATTTAAACACAAGAGCTCAGTAGCAACAACAGGCTTTGAGTCTAATTCTCAGAGCTTCCTGCTGTTTCAGTGAAAAACCTGCCCTTTCTCTTCACTGAACTCATTAGGCCATTCTTTATCTACTACATCCACTTCCATAGGAACTCAACTATGGAACAAGGCAAACAGCAGTCTCCTTCATCACACAAGTTAGTACATGTTCATATTCAGTAAAACTAGCTAATGTTATTCTACCAGCAATCTTGATGTGCCTAATTTATTAAGTTTTTGTTAACTAGAACACTGTAGTATTGGAAAATTTTATACCTAGCAGAAGTAGGTTTATAAAACAATTTATATTGCTAAACATATGTTTTGGGTCATTTACACATTTGAATGTGTTTATACACAAGGATACCTTGAGAAGATGCAAATAGCAACCTTTGGACTTCATTTTAGGCACTGCTGGTTATTTCACTGTGTGTTGCTTTATTTGCTTGCATTGCTTCTGCAAATGGTGAAATGCACCTTCCCTATGTGAAGAAACATCCACAGTAATATGACAGAAACCCACCACTGAAAACTAGCAGTGTTACTAAGAGTTTGTACTGAATCAGAGCGATGCTCAGAGTGAGAATTTTCTACAATTAAAAAAAAAAGTAAATATAAAATGTCCTTTTACAAAATGAAAAAATAAAGGCATTTCTCCAGCAAAGAGCCAAGAGTCCTCTTTAGAGAAATATGTGTTAAAATATTTATTGTAGAGCAATGTGATGTTGGAGAGAAGGCATTTATACTGCATAAATAATTCTCCCTCTTTTTCTTGAAATTATATTATAAATTATCACTACAAGTTCCTTGTGCACTTAATTTCTCACCACCTGTGGATAAGCAGTCACTCCCTATATATTTATGTTTTCAATATAAAGAGTGTCCCTATTAGATATTTCAAGGCAAAAACATAGCAGAGGACAAGCCATAAATTCATAAACTGATATAAATCCCCCCTGGCTCAGTGGATGTAAATCAGCAGGGTTCCAATCAGACCCCATTGTGTTGTACTCCCTGGAGAGCTGAAGAAGCCCCAGCAACAGGGACTAACTCTTCTCCTTGGTGAACAGTGCTAAAAGTGTTTCAAGAATGGCTTGGAGCCAGAGTTTCCCTCTGATTTCCATCAGTATTATTAAAAATTATGGCTGGGTGTCATCAGACCAAAGGTCCATATCCTTCTTCTCCCAGTGGCTAAAAGGAGGTGCTCTACAAAAGTATGTAAGAAAGAAGGAATCCATACTCTTGAGGTAATTAAGTTTGTATTTATTAATTTCCTGATAGCCTCTGGGTAATTTTTTTGTATTTCTTGGTGTGAGAAAGAGTAAGTTTGAGTCATGGTCATTAAATGAGCTTGAAATAGATATTAATAGAATGATAGCCTTTCACCTAAGACAGTTTTCTGAGCAAATATTTTGACTGATAACCTCAATACTCAGTAAGCCAGCACTGAGGATGAAATATCATCTCTGAGCACATTACAAATTCTTTGAGTCAATACCTTCTCTATGTAAGCAGCTGATAGGTTTGCAAAGTAGTAAATCGCATCCTGTAAGAGAATATATACATGCCTGTGCCCTGTTCTACCTGCTGAGCAAACCTTTCTGCATGGAGAGGTGAGACCAGAAGACTACATATCCAGCATTTCTTTGCAGAAGGCAGTACAGGAATATTTTTTCCCACACAAAATCTAAGAGGTCTGTTTCAAAGGGACCTAACTGAGATGAATGTCTACAAAACTTTGCTAAGAAACATGAAGCACACAAAACAGCCTGCAGCCTGTATGTAGTTCAGCTACAGAGCTAATGCTTGTGTAATTGCACTGACTCTTTCTTAAAGAAATTGTATAAAAGGCTGCCATCACCTCAGCTAAAGTCTCAAACATGGGCTCAAAAGTTGACTTCAAAGGGGAACTTCCTCCAAGCTGCCTTCTGCTACAGCCCACACTTCTGCTTTCCACTTCCAGTCAGGACCTACAGTCACTTTTCTTCCTGCGGCACAAAAGCCCCAAAAGCCGCTTGCTGAATCCTCCTCTACCAAAATATATAAGTCCAAAAGACTATTCAAGAAGCAAATCTACCTAATCTTCTCCAATGCATCTCCAGAGGGCTCAAACCTTTGTCACCAAACCAATAACAACATCTATAAAGAAAGGGATTCAGTTAATATCTTGGGAAATAAAATGCTCTGTGTGTGCACATGCCTTTGGTCACTCAGCCATGACCAAATTCTGGTGCAGAATTTTTTTTAAAGAAAATGCCAGTTTTCCCAAGCCAGTCAACCGCTCTCTGACATGTCTCTTCTTAGCTCAGCCCTCCACCAAGTTTTCTTCCTGTCCTTTAAGAATACCTAATTCTTCTATCCTGACAGTCCTTGTGCAGTCACACCAACATCTATTTGCTCCCTCCTCTTGGGCCATCCCACACCAGACCAAGAGGTGTTTCTTTATTTTGTTCTTTTTAAAGTAAAAAAAAAAAAAAAATTGTTATTTTTATTACCTGTGTGTAATATGCTTTCCTACCTCCCAGGGTCCTTGTAACACTAAATATGAGTCACATACTGTGAAGCAGCCAGGGTCACCATGAAGGTCTCTCCAGGATTCCTTTGGACAGTCTGAATGTGCCACCTATACCCTCTTGTCTCCTTCCTCTGGCTTCTTCCTTTAAACCGGCCTGGTGAAAATTCTCCAAGCTGTCCCAGCTACCAGCATTTCAATGGGCTCATCTGTGGCTAAATAATGATTTTAAGCTTTCCAGTGAGCACTGTCCCTCTGGGAGAACTGACCTATTGATCTGCACCAGTTTCTATTGAGAGGAAGCACTGGAAAGCCAATGCAATTAGCACTCTGTCAAGGATGCTTACTGAGATGAACTTGGGATCTCTAATAACTATTGCCTAATCACATTTGGGTTAATTACATATAGATCACTCATTCTCCCAGGAATTGCCTAGTGCCTCCCTGCCTGCCTCAAGTTCCCATTGGAGGCAGCCTGATCACCAAGCAACAGTAAAGGTGTACCTTGCTGCTCCCAATACTGGGATGGGGATAGGCCCTGCTGGTATACTGAGACTTCCTCGGCAGGGTTATCAGCGTGGTTTTGCTTTGGTGTGAACCCGAGGAGAAAGCAGCCTGACTTTCAGGAGAGGGTCACTGTGTCCTCTTGTAATGTTGCTTACAGAGATGTGTCTCGGAGGCGTGCCCGTTGCCCCTCTGCTCCCAGAGTTCTCAGTTTTCGGCACACAAACATTTTGTTACTTTTCCCCACCCATACAACTGATGGAAGCCAGGTTTGTCGGCTTAGCACCCGAAAGCTGAGAATAATTTCGAGTCACACTTGTTTACAAGTCTATTCCAGCATCATTATACACTTCAGCAAAACAACGTGGCAAGGTTTTTTAAGCAGATCTTCACTGGATTCTAAACCAATAAAACAAGTACTAAAAGTAATCTTGCATTTGCAAGCTCCAGGGGCCAATATATTAATTTTTAAAAGTACATGGAGGCATTGCTTACATTAGGCAAGACCATGGCTTTTCAAAAACTGCCATTCACTGAAAACAGCCTTTTTTGTTTCTGCATTGGGATAAATCCGTGCTGGAGCACTCTCACAAGAAACAAAAAGGCTGGATGAAGAATTCTCCCTGCCAGCAGTATAATGACCACAAACCAAACATGAACCTAAACCTATTTGCCCTGACACAGCCTATTTGCATTATTTTAAGATTCTTCACAGCATCATCTGCACAGTATTGCTTTTCTTGAAAGGCATGAAGAAACCCAATAGCTGAGAACAGGGGAAATAAAATGCTTTACAGTAACACGCACAAGTGCTTCTGAGGACAGGAGGATGTCACACTTGTTACGATGCTGTCACTAGTACACTTGTCACCAAGGGGTACAGTCCTGTCCTTCACATGTACATTGCCATGTCAGAAGTCAGCTCTATGGTGAATGCAATTGCCTTGCAAGTCTTGTGAAACTAAACTGCCAAAGAGAAGGATTAATTTTCCATTGGATCAGTGCAGCGACCCTTCCAGCAGCAGCCCATACGTAGGCTGGATTAAATGTAGCATGAACCTGTACTCCAAATGGACTGGAAAATAAATCGCCTACACAAGCTCATTTTTTTCAGCTCTGTTTGCCGGGAGACCTATTTTAAAGCGATGTGTGCTGTGGAGAGAGTCCCTTCCTTCCAAGAGAGGGCACTATTAGCTTTCCTTCTGCTGCTCTTAGAGAAGCAGGGGTAGTAGGAGCAGTCCCTAACAGGCTTTGCAAGCTTGGTTTCGTTTTGGAAATCTCAAATAGCTGCAGATGCATTCTACCAGTGCCCCATAGGACGTCGGGCCACTGGGCTGAGCACTGTGCCTGAAGGATTCCACCACTGCTGTGCCAGAGCTGCATCCCTGAGATATTTATGCCCAGCCCAGCTTGGTTTGATATGGCATAGCTTGGTCTCCTGGGCAGTGGTAGAGGTCGCACGTTGCTGTATCTCCTACCCACGGCCATTAAATTCACATACACAACTTCAGCTTTTGAAGATTTAACAGGCTCCAAGAGCTAGGTGGAAATCTATACAAGCAACCTTACTAGCTGTACTTTGGCTTGCCACATCAGTGCCAGTACAAACTTGGCTAAATAAAAGCTGTCTGGGAGACAAAGATATCCATCAATCATTGTATCATCATTGCTCTTATTTGAGTAACAGTGCCCAATGTAGTCTAGTGCAATCCTTAAGTCTGCACCCTCCCAAAAAAGAAAAGGAAAAAAAAAAAAAAGTGTAAACTATTCCATACAATACATGATAAAGATGATAAACACTGCGCTGCTTCTGAGCTAGTTCAGTTTCACAGGGCTGTAACTCACTGAAGGCAGCAGCCTCTGGGGTTAACACATGCATTAAATAACATTCCTTCTGCTCAGTTTAGAAAGAAACACACAGTTTCAAGAAAAAGGCTTTCTGCAACAAGAGCTCTGGTGTTGAACTTCACACAGCTGGTGCTTATTAGAGAGATTTCAATTCCCAACAGACAATTTAAAGCACCACCTGATCTGCAATTTCAGCTCCTCCTTCAACTAAATAGCAACAATAATTCAGATTGTGGGAGTGGAGGCTTACTCCCCCGTAAATACTTACAGGTGGGTTCCAAGCAAGCTACCTCATCCTGTGGGCAGGGATGTGGGGAGCAACATCAGCCCCCCTACTGAGCAGGACATGTCCCTTTGTGCCTGCTGTGCCAGTGGCACCCCTCTTGGGGTTCTGCCTGCAAACATAATGCCACCTTAAGGAGGCCGAGTCACCTTCTCTGCTGTTCCCAGCACCTGCCTTTGGTAACTTCGAGGTCCCTCTTTGTTGCCAGACTCATGCCTGGTACAAATACCCCTTATCAGAATGCTGCTGCAGAAGCGTTGCCCTGGTTGGCAGCCTTAGGACAGGAGCAAATAAGGCCGTTTGTGACCAGTTACTACCCTGGAGAGTGATGGTGAAGCCCTTCCATGTTCAGTGCTGAGGGAGGCCCGTAGGTCCGTCCCAGGCGCCACGATAGGTGGTCTGGCTGTGGCTGTGTGTCTCCTCAGAGCATGTTGGCTCTTATTTCTTATGTGATCTAATGTAATTATTGGGCATTCAGATCAGTTCCTCAGAGCCTGGCTTTGCTGTGTTCCTGGGTCAAGGTCAGGAGTGCCAAAGTGCTTAGTGCTGCTGCTGAAGTAGAAGCGTGCTGGAAAGAGTCGTATTCCTATCATTAAATAGTAATTTTCTTTATCTTATCTTTAATCTGCCATATCCTGTGCAGGCAGTTATGAGCGTTATACTGCAGCTGTCTTTCTTTGGCTGTCTTCTCCTCTTGCCCCCTCTGTCATTTTTATGTTTATTTGAAGTTGACAGCAGTGAACTCAGTGACATTTCTGAATGTTCATCCTTTATAAATACCCATGCTTTTCTATACTTACACCATTCTTAGTTGTAAGTTCTTCTCTTCTGGTGCTTGGACAATGGGATTTATCACATCACTATCCCCACCACTCTGGAGTAAGTGTGGAAGCATTGCTCTGCTTCTGGCAGAGGCAGAGAACAGCAGTTTCCTGTGTGATAAAGACTTTTGGCATCTAGGAGTTGTTTTCTGATCTTCACAGAGGAGGTGCATAGATGTACAACATACATTTCAGTTTCCTTCTTGATATTAATACTAATTATTCTTCTTCATACCAACAGTAACTTATCTAGAACCTTCTCAGGCCAGCTGTTCACTAAAGGGGGGGGTGTGGGGAGAATTATGTGCCAAAAGAGCAAAGGTTTATTTAATTACTTTTATTAAAATAAAAATATCATGCATTAATACGCATTAGACATTTCTGAGAAACAGTAATATGAAGATTAAGACTACATCATTTCTGCATAAAGTTGGTCGAGCTGGTAAAACATGCAGCCTACGTACCGGAAGGGACTGGATGGAAAGATGAGAATGACAAAGGTGCTGTAGTGGCTTTCTTTTTTTCTTTTTTTTTCTTTTTTTTTTTTTTTTCTGTGTACAAAGTTCATCTCTAAAGACAAAAATTGTTTCATTTACTAAGTGTGATACTGGGGACCTATCCAGGCTGAATGTATACTGATAGTTCCAGCTCCTCTCTTCTTTACTGTCTTGCCAATACACTGTATGTTGAGGACCCTGCAATTCCTTTAATTTTGGTCTGCTACACGTTCAACCAGTTGGATAATTAAAAACTAATACACAGGGGACACCAGGGCTTCGTTTGACTGCCACTGCTAACAGACTTTCTTGCCAAGTGTAGTACAGCAATGTAAGTCACCAGTGTGACTCTGGTTTAGACTTCATTTTGCCTCAGCTATGCAATTAAGAAATGGCCAGCACTGTGGCTTCACACACCACATGTCACATGAATGAGCTTTTGAGGGATTGCTTTCACTCTGCTTCTGCTCTTGTCATGAAAGTGAAGTGAGAACCTGCCATGTAATTTGAAAGAGCAGCATTTTTAGGGCCCTGATAAGCAGCACCTGGGCTTTCATATTGCACTTCCAATGGTCACGAGTGTTACCTGTATTATTGCTCACATTATGAAACTCCAGCACTGTGCATACAGATAGCCAAAGAGTCTTGGAGAGAGGAAAGAGTGCTGTTGCTAGCTTCACTAAGCTCTGGATAAATCCCCAAGGTGACAAATTTTACCAGAAAAAAAAAAAAAAATATAAGTCCGATAAAGAACTCTTAATGTGAGTTCTTCTCTGGCTACAAGCTATTAGCTAGCCACTGCTTTTTTGTTCCCCCCAAATACAACAGTATATTACAATAACAGTTTTCCAAAAATTAAAAACAATTAAAAAGAATAATATACACCTCATTTTTCATCGTCATATACAAACAATCTTTGATCAACAGTATAAACCATTAAACCATATAAAAGTCAAGAGTTTCTTATTGTACAAATAGTGCTTTCATAGCTGAGTAACTTTACAATGCTGCGAGGGTACCGTCTGTATCTATGAATATATTGCTTGACAGTTCATTAAAACCAAGACATCATACCTTATAGTCAGTTGATTGCATCAGTAAAAAGCAGCCTAAAACGGGCAATGGATCCATAGGATCTCTGATTATTGTGAGGGATTTTCAAAAATCACTCAACATCAGCCTTGTTTTATACTCTCAGTGTAATCAATTTAAACATCCCATTAATTTCGAGGGGAACAATATAAGGAATGTAGGATTAAGAAAGCAACCTAGGTATGTGAGCCAAGCCTCCTATCATTGCAGACAACTGATTTGATTATTCCCTTTCATAAAATATGAGGATAACATTGATGGTGGTAGCAAATGCACACTCTCCAGCTAGCTTGTGAGAGGTAAGGAGAAGAGTCTGGATAAATTCCAGTGTGACTGGAAAGGATGTATTGTATTTGCTGTGTAGGAACAACACCTTCTACCAGTCCAATTGTTAGCGGCATTTTTGATTTCCGGTTTTCACTTAATCAATCAGAAAAATCCATTACTTCAAAGTGAGAGCTACAGAGGGACCATAGGCCCTGTGCTGTTGTACATCCAGACAGCTCCATCTGTATCATGTAAGACCATGACAGCAAAGCTGGTGAAGCACTAGCCCTGAATTTTGGCCAAACACGTTTTGCTTGCTGCCAACCACCTGTTGCCAGCACCGGTGCATCTTCTGTCAGGTAGGTCTGCAGCTACCAACTTTTTTCCCTGGGAAACCCGGCGTTGGATGCTCTTGAGGGTTAGCTTGACCACTAACCCTGGAACAGCCTACTGTAACTGCACTTTTATCTCCCTGCATAAAAAGAAGGGGTTGAACCAACCCACAGTTCTCAGTCCACATGGCCATGGTTATACAGGTGATCTGCATAAACACTCGACACAGGGTGTATGGCAGAAAGCAAAGCATGTCATGGGAGTCCCATGATTTCAACTGCCCTGCATAATTAAAGTAATACATTACCAAAAGTGTTATAATTTTAAAGTCTCACTGCCTGCCTACACACTTCCTCACAGAAAAACCCATCACGTCTCATCTTCATATTTTTGTATTTTTTCCTGATACTAAGCCAAAACATCATGTATTCGCTTCTTTTTTTCCTTGACTACATCCCTGTTTAGATATTGCAATATGGAGTAGAGGTTGCAGGTTTGGCCCTGAAGTGATACCTAGTCCTGATATTCAGTTTGGTTTTCTATGGGCAGGCCTCACCCTCCTGCCAAGCTCTCTTGGCTCAGCAGAGGTCTGATCCAGCCCCAGTGAAGAGTGGAGATCTGTAGCTCTTCTCTGTAATGAGAGGCAGTGGAAGTAGTGATCAATACCCTATTCCTTTAAAGCAAGAAAACAAGACATAACATCTTTGGTCCTAATGCAGCCCATTTGATAAGCTACTTGAAGGTGTCATGGTTTTTCTTTCGTATAAATTTTTTTTTTCTGTTATTTTCCTTGTTATTTTAAAAAGGCTCCTTGAAAGCTGCACGTCAGAACGCAGAGGGAGCGCTTACAAAAAGAAAGCTAGAAAAAGGGATCCCAATATAAAAATTCAAACTAGTGGTGATAAAACATTACAAAGCATTCTTGCTAAGAGTTCTACACAGAGTTTGACATTTCATGAACATACAGTTTCCATCAAGAAGGAGGACACAGGTACATTTTCATATTTGGTCCTGATTCAGATGTTTTCTCATGGAGAAATGTTGGGGGAACAAAAGCCAGTGTACCATAACTGCTCAGCTGAGAGGCAGTGGTCATACTAAGAGATGTTGAGCTCTGAATGCAGAAAAATGAGCTCTTGCCTGGAAATGCAAAGTTTCTCTTTGGCACATTGGAGCATCCACGGACAGACCAAGGACACCTCAGGAACCTTGTGAAGGGACCTTTTCAAAGCTGTTTGAGGTCCTGTGACGTTGTTGTAAACCTAACTGCATCTCCCAGGGAAGAGATACATCCCATTGTATGAATGCCACGTGCACTGTTTTTTGCACAAGCAATCTCTGCAAGGGGGCTTCACATCTAGCTGGTAGCAGGGACAGGTGCTACATATACCTGCAGAAACAGTCAGTGGTCTCAGTGGCCCTGGGCGAATTCAGCAGCTGTCTTGGATATGGATGGGCCAGATGCAGCCTTTCCCTGGCATTGCTCTCCCTACACAAGACCCTTCTTTTCAAATAAACCATTGAGACCGCATTTTCTAATGCCAGGGCTTCATGTGGCCATCGGATGGTGAGGTTGGTGGGACGGGGCATCATCCCAACGCATTCCAGAAACCACCAGCTCGTTCCAAATCTCTCTCTAGAAAACTCACTGCGGTGTTGCCTGCCGGCTGGAAAAATGAGCAGGCCCTTGACAAAAATCAATTGCAACATGAAGAAAATTTCCCAGGCCAACTCCCTTTGCAGCAGGAACAACCCAGGGCCCAAAATGAAGTCAAGTGCGCTGTACACAATCACTAGAAAACATCAAAGTAAGATGAAGACTCTTGATTTAACTCACATTTTCATATACTGAGCAGTTGTTAAAAGTCCTAAATTATTATTGCAAAAGGAGTTCTGTATTAACTGCTGTTTTATGACAGACACTAAGGACTGACTTGTATTTTATTTTGCCTTCCATAAAAAATTCAGTAAAAAGGGAAATTTTAATTTTCTCTATTAGTAAGACTGTTAGCTTTTAAAAGTGGCTGTGGCATGTTACATTTCCCTATTTAGCTGTGTTTTTAAAACCAGCCTTTTCTACCCACACCTCCAGCTGAACTTTCAAGTTATTTTTGGATGTTGATTTATGCTGCCTAACCATGTTTGCCTGTATAAGCACCTATGATCCGCAGGGGCCTCCTTGCTGTTAAATGTGCAATGAGCTGCAGTGGGAAAAACAGGACATTTCAGCTGCTTATTGTGGTTTTTTTTCCCTTTTTTTTTTTTTTTTTTTTTTTCTCATCTGCCCCTGCAGGCACTATCCAGTTTTTATTTTTTGCTGGCTTTCGAATCATTACTGACCTGCCAATTTGCAAATCATGGCTTACAGGATGCCTATTTACCAGAAATACTTCACAATCTAGCTCATCCCATCAATCTGGAATTTACATCCGTACTGAGAGTTTGTGGTTCTACATCTTCTTTCCTACTTTTTTCAACAAAAACATCACATTCAAAATGTGATGCTCTTTCAAATTTACATTGCTTAATTTTTAGATGAATCTCCTTGTTTCTAGCAATGAATTGCTACTGAATCCCTCCTAAATTGTTTTAAAAAGGCAAACATGTTAACCTATACTAAATAATTTTCATGCTACATAATGCTGGTGATACATACTGATACTGCTCAGTGGCTTTCTTGTTTTAGCTCACAGATTAAAACAGAACATCAGTAAATTCCTTTGTGCAATAGTGTTCAGAAGATTCTGTGGGAGAACAAGCACTGCGCGATTTTCTAGTGTTCTGCTTGGAGACATAGCAGCTTTAGCAAATTGAAAAATTATCTGTGAATTCTGTTAAGATCTTTTTTTTTAGTTTTATGTACATTTCTCCCAAGGCAGTGGGTGGAGAACAGCAGCAATGCCTGTGCATACTTGTTGCACGCTTGTGAGAGCAACACAACAAATCTGCTCTCAGGAACGCAAGGAGAAATCTGCTGCTAATTGGACATGGGAACTGAATTTTGGTGCACGTTTTAAATACAAGCCACTAATAATCAAAGTCAAACATTGCATCCTCCGTACCGCTATGCCTGGGGCTTGGTCATAGTGAGACACACCTACCAAAGAGAACCGTCTTTGGATTCTGACCGGTATCACAGAATCACAAAATATGCTGAGTCAGAAGAGACCCATAAGGATCATCGAGTCCAACTTCAGGTCCTGCACAGGACCATCCCCAAGAGTCACACCATGTGCCCGAGAGTATCAGCCAAGCACCTCTTGAACTCTGTCAGGCTTGGTGCTGTGACCACTTCCCTGGGGAGCCTGTTCTAGTGCCCAACTACCCTCTGGGTGAAGAACCTTTTCCTAATATCCAACCTAAATCTCCTGCGACACAACTTCAGGCCATTCCCTCGGGTCCTGTCCCTGGTCACCACAGACAAGAGATCAGTATTGCTGCTTTGTGATGCTAGACTGCAGTGTGGCCCATGAGCCACTGTGCACACACAAGCTCTTAATGCATTTTACACCATGTAACTTACAAAAAGGGTCATTCCACATGGCTGTTCTTCTCCTTCCCTCAATAAATCTGCAAAAACAGTGTTCTAAGGATTTGCTGCTTGATCTTAGACTTCAGATGCAATCCTTGAACTGAAACACGTACTGATGTATTCAAAGCACAGCAGTGGCATAAATTTGACTCTTTCTTGCTACTTAATATAGACTACAGATCCTCTGCAAGTCAGCTGCTTGTGCTACCCTCAAGCAAGTTGCCAACATTCAACTGGTTAAGGGCCTTTGTCCCAAAATGAGCATTTGCTTTCTGATCTAGTGGTTTGATTAAAATAGCACTGCCAAGTTGCTGGTGGGATGCATCTAAATGACTGACTAAATTCACACTTTAGGCACTTTACTCCTCCTACACTCATAAGAAATGTTAATGATGGAATAATTTTATGGTTCACTGGAAAGAGTAGTTGCTTTTGCTGCTGTGATTGATCTACACTGTCAGGCTAAAATCTTAGTTTTGCCTCGCCTGCCTATACCACACTGATAATCAGAAGATGATGGTGTGTATTTTAAAGAAGTAGTAGGCAGCCCTGTGTTTTAGAAGAGGGAGATAATATTTTTCATCGCTCTGGATTATTTATTCCTTAATTCATTCTCACTGCTCCTCCTGCATTGCCAGGACATGTGACCTCAAAGGGGCATGTAACCAGGCCCAGCATCTGTCCCGGTGTGGAACAGCAACTGGCAGTATTCTGCCTTGAAATTTAACACTTATATATGCCTTTTCTTTGCCACATGTATAAGGGAAAATGATTTCTGCTCTTTAAGAAGGGAAATAAAACTGCTTGGCTAGAGCTACCTGTGTTTCTTGTCCTAGCCAAGTTTAATTTAGTATAGTTCTTCCCGTCTGTCTCGTGAATGTTCCAATTTGCCACCATTTGCATTTCCTTGACATTTAATGAAGGTCTGTTACACATTATTTGACACTTCATTTTTCGGTTACGGCAACATCTTTAACAGTTTTGTTGAAGAAGAAAGGCGTTTTGACAACTCGACAGCTGCATAAGGGATCAGAAAAAAAAAAAGTCTTGGGTTTGACCATCAGAAAACAGACTAGTGAGCACTTTAGAATCACGTATAGATGACTTGAGGTGAGTTCCTTCTGTCAGTTCTTAGCAGTAGTGGTCAGCAGGTGACGCACTGTGCCACTTTGCTCCTTGTGCTAATTTCCTCTGGAGCAATCCAATCCATATTGCCCTGGCAAGAATTGCTCACTTCTCCCTTAGATGCACTTCTCACCTTTGGGCCAAAAGGCAGTATATGGAGCCAATTTGTAAAAATTTGGTGGTTTGGAATAACAGTTTCTGTTCCAGGAGTTTCGGAAAACTATTGGTAATTTTTTTTTTTTTTTTTTTTGCTGGTGATCCGAGCACCACATAGCAGAACAGCAGTACAAGCCTCTGATTTTGTAAAAGATCCGAAAGTTCCGTTAGAAACATTTATAAAAATACAGACTGTAGAAAGGAATTTGGCTGTACAATGTGTACAGCTCTCAAGTTCATCCCAGAGTGGCTTTTTACCGTGCTACCATTTGAAAATGAAAGAAATGCATCCATTTTTCTTTAGTCCAGGAAGATACTGCTCCATCCCAACACACGTGTGTATAAAGGCTGTGGGCCTCAGTTATGACATGGAAATGGGCAAGAAAAGACCCACACTACCATCAGATAGGATTTGCAGTTTCAGCCCCCACGCTGAAAAGGAGAGGTGTGCTTATCGATGCATTGCAGTTGCCATCTGCTCTGAGCCAGAGTCCATTCTTGCAGCAGCCAGGTAGTTCACTTAAGAGTCTCGCTTGCCTTGCTGCAAGAAGAAATTCTCCATGGTCATGCTGAGGCTTCAATGTAGTCACTTTTTGGTGCTGCCACCCTCAAGTACTCTGGGTTTTCTGCTGCAGGAACTTTCAAGAGACCGTTAGGTTTGGTTTCCTTCGGTAAGAAGTCCTGCTGGTAGTCAGGATTGTCCAGATTTATTTGGTGGTTGCCCGCCTGGATCCAATAAGGAGAACTCTCAAAGACGGTCTTTGCCAGTGGAGACTGGTTGGTGTTGAGATACTCGGGGTTGTCCACAGCTGTGCTGTGTGAATTCTGGTAGCTGGAGTCCGTGGGGACCTTTGAGTTTGCTGTGAGAGAGAAGTTGTTGTAGATTGGATTCTGGACTGCAGAGGCAGATGTTTTCTTGGGCACCAACTGGTTTACATACTCTGGAATAAAAAGAAAATAAAATTCAGAAGGAATGAAAATGGGAGACGTAAAACTAATGCAGCCACTTGTGTCACTTGACATGTAGGTTCAACCCAGCTGCCACTTGCTCTTCGCTCACGGCACGTCACTGAACTTCCCCAAGTGGAAAAGAGCCAAAGGCAGGAACTGCCATTCCGTGGCACCAAACGCACCAAATGCTCTGCCCTGAGGTTCACCTTCAAGAATTTTGTTTGCAAACCAGCAGAAAGATGGCTTGGACCACGAGACAGTGAGACAGCTACTGCTGATTTTAGTGACGTGTGGGTGGCTATGTCCCAGATAGTGTTCTGAAGTGGCGCTCTGGGAGCTTAGCTGCCAGAAGCTGTTTCTCTACAAAAAAATGTTTGGAGATGAGAAAAACGACTAGAAAATACAGGACTGGCAGTAACAGAGACTCCACATTTCACTTCAATGCCATTCCTCGCAGGGCCTTTCACCCTTTTTAGCTATGGCATATTCTTGGAACGGTTAGTTGGGATTTTTTAAGGACACAAAGCATCATGACTGTGTAACCCAGCCCCAGCCCCCTCAGTGCTTGCTGGCTTGCTCCCTGATCGCCTACGCTGTAAGTCTATGTGAAACCAGAAACTGCATTCTGTGGATCAACTTCTGAAAGCAATGGAACTGCCATAAAACTCTTTATATTCTTGAAATGATTTAAGGGATGAAACCCATTTTGTAAAGGATATTTTCTCAAACAGAAAGCTTTAAACATATAACCACACATGCAAACTCCCTGGCTAGATGGCACATACAGCAAACATGAGGAACCTGGCTCGTGAGGGAACTGAAATGAGAAATGGGCAGAAGTGGCCAGATAAAGTCCAAGAAAAGGATATGTGTGTGCTTTTCCACTCTTGTTTACTGAGCAAAGAAAGGTGGCAAGCATTTGAATTGCTTGCTATAAAAAAAAAGAAGGGCAATGACTATACTTACAACCAAAAGGCTTGTGAATGAGTGGCCATGAGATGGAAACACAGGAGAGGCACTCACCTGGGGCTGGCAGGAAGCTGTCATCTATGCTGTCCTCCAAGAAAGCGCCTGTTGGGTCTGAGCTATACCTCTGGACAAAACTGTCTTCCCGCACAGGGTGCCCCTGCTAGGATGAAGTAGAGGAAAACAATAGTAAAGGAACTGTTTTGTAGAAGTTGATCCACACAGGAGGAGTTACTCCTTTTTTAAAGGTCGTTCCACTTACCCCATTCCTGTCAATGCAGGTTGTAGCAGAGTTGTTGCTAGTAGCGCTCTTAAAAGACAGAGAAAGAAAATACAGACATTGTGAGAAGCAGTTCACTCTTAAAAATGGCTTATTATGTTTCCACAGTGGAAAAGTTTCATACCAATGAACTCAGGAGGGGAGTGCGGGATGTCGAAGGGCTGTTGAAAAAGCCCTGGTGTGGCACAAGATACTCATCCGCATCCACTATATCTTCCATGTCCTCCTCCTCCATCAGGGTGCGATAAAACTTGGAGTCTGTAGGGCTGGGCAGGTGCATCCTATCATCTCCCTGCGAAAACAGTCAGTATGGGAGAGGACTTACAGACTCCTTTCAAGTGCTTGTTATCCCCTTCTCTGTGAGACAAAGGAATTTAGCGAGAGGCCCCAGAAGCAAAATCTGGATCTCTGCGTTTAACCAAATTTACCCAGAGTTTAGGGGAACTTGGGTCTGCAATCTCTGTCCACGCTGCTGTAAAACAGATACATTTTGAAGAGGATCAAACTTCTGCTTTCCTCTCATGACTGCCGTATGGACTGTTGCTGGTCCTAGACTGGGACCAGTACTAAGAAAACAGTGACCAGTCTTGGCCACTTGTTTGTGGTTCTAGCTGATGTGTTAACAATAAATCTGGCCCTAAGTTATCAGTATTATATGTTTTCATATGCATTACTAATAAGTTTGGGCGTCATAATAAATGCCCATCAGATATCTTCCCACCACTGTGGTTAGTACCTGTATAACGAGATAGCGTGGAGGGTCACGAGCCATTTTTGAGAATTCAGCTATCAGTTCACGAAACTTGGGACGGCTGTCTGCGTCGATCATCCAACCTGGAGGGAAAGCAATGCACAAATAAAGTTGTTCAGGTGATCAAACACAGAGTTTAAAATAAAATGGAACAGCAAAAAGAGCAGAGTCACGTGTGGAACAAAGAAAGAAGCCACTCTTAATGGACCACCATGAAAGGTTCATTCACCAGCCACTGGCGTGTATTTCAGCATTTAAAATGCAGGTCTTGGCAGTTTTGGGAAGAACAGAAGAGTTAAGAAAACCCCATGTTGGAAAAGTTGCAGGCTGAGCCTATCCCCTCTCCTGCTGGCGTATCTCCATGTGGGCAGCAAGCCCCACCTGAGGGATAATCCAAATTAAGTCTGCTTTGAAAATGCTCTTGAAGGAGTGGAGGCAAAAAAACATCAGTGGGTTCCTGCAGAAGTACCATGATTTGACCATCTGACAGTCCCTGCACTGCTTCATGGAGTCCTGGGAAGCCTACAGCAGAAGCCTCCGTCTGTACCAGATGTCTTCTAAAATTCAAAACATCCTCACTGAGGACCTTTTTAAATTAACTGTATCTAAGCTGTATTTAATTAGTAAACAGACTTCAACAAAAACCAAGACCTATAGTTTAGTGTGGATCAATGGTAGAAGAAATTTCAAATACAGATACTGCTGGGTTGACATGTGATATTAGTTAGGAAACCCACATTTTCTGTCATCAACTTGCAGATAAGCTGATCTGGAGACTCTTGTGTTTAAAATTGAAAATAACAAAAGTCAAGCTTAGCGTGTCTAGAGGAACTCGGAAGAAACACCTTACCCATAGCAATGGAGAAACAAAGTGCTAACATGACATCTGAAATTTGCATTAGACAAAATCTCCTAATTTTCAGTGACTTTTTACCACGTTAGAAATATATCCCCTGATAATTCAAGAAGAAATGCTCCTTGCTTTCAGACAGAGTAGAGCATCTGGAAGTTTGCTGTTCTTGCAGGAGTAGCATCTACTGTTTCTCACTTTGAGTTGCCTATATTTAAATGCTGTTTCTTAAATTAAAAAAATAGTAATCATTGTGCAGTAACTTCGAACATTTCAGTTTATACTTTCTGCCTACAAAGCAAGTGACTGGGATTCCTGTATTCCTTTAAATAAAATGGCACAGCTTCAACAGGGTCTGCGCTGTAGCCTGCAAACACAGGGTGATCAGAGCAGTGAAAGACGTGCAACTGAGCCTTGTGCAAGAAGGAAGGCTCAAGCCCCAGGTCCTCACACTCCTGCATTTCAATTCAGTGCAATAGTATGAAAGTGGATGGGGCGACTCTATTGGTTGTGTTTTAAAAGCAACAGGCACCCGTAAAAATTCCTCCTTTCTACGTCCGGACTAGCCCTAAGGAAAGGCAGTGGGATGAGGTGTCAGTAGGGTTCAGAAACTCTCTGAGGAGGAGTTTCTAGGACACTGTTTTGGGGTCTGGGCACCTCCCAGGCTGCACACATCTGCATCCATTTCTTGCTTGCCCTGTTGAGCACGGGATCAGGCTCGCCTTGTGTGGTGCCTTTCCCAACACAGTGACATGTGGATGCTCCAAGGTTCCCAAAAAGTGCTGCACTGTGGAGTGTTCATGGTAGCGTGGCTCCGATTTCAGGAACAGCTGTATGTTGCTCCAGTGAGAAGGTCTTAAATGCCACCTAGTGGGCTGCTTATCAGCATCCTCACAGCAGAGAGCAGGGATGCAGCGGTTATAGCCCAGAAACGTGTGGAAAGCCAGGTAATAATCTGACATTTTAGCAGGTGACATAGATGGAAAGGCGGTTAGAAGCCCTTTGACGTGCCCTTAAGTGGCCAAAAAATGCTTCAGAGACCCTCTGCTCTTGAGCTGCTTTGCTGCAACAGCTGCAAGTCAAAACGGGGCCATCCAAAAATGAGGAAAAAATGCAAGAGGAACTCTAGAGCCTTATGTGTACCTGCCATCGTGATCTGCCTGTGCTCCTGGCATTCTTTTAGTAAAAGGACATAATCCACATATGTGGTTGCAGAAGGAGGCATATGACTGAGCTAAGGGTGAGCCTGGAGGAGAAGGCAATGTTCATTTTATTTTCTAGACATACAAAAACAGAGTATCAGGTAAAGTGCTTGGTGTTATGCTAATTTATACGGCCTGACCGTATCAGTTTAAAATAATTGACAATATCAGTCAGTGGTGTGAATGGTAAAGAAACCATTAGCTGGTTGAATTAGCGACTCATGAAACCATAACCCATGCTCCTAAGCAAAGCTCAAGGTGCGGGAACACACTCTGGTGTCACCACTCTTTTCACACAACCCTACTTCTGTGCCATTACCAGGAACACAGCATATACAAACGCAACCTAACAAAGGCAACTGTGTTACTTATTCAACTCAGATGAGCACCCACAACCCAAAATGTGAACTCACATTTGACCATGATCATGTACACGTCGATGGTGCAGATTGGGGGCTGGGGCAAACGCTCGCCCTTCTCCAGGACAGAGGAGATCTCGCTGGCAGGGATCCCATCATATGGCTTGGACCCAAATGTCATCAGCTCCCAAACCGTCACACCTGCAGAGTGGGAAGAGAAGACCATGACAGCGACTTTGCCAGGAGCTGGGCTGCTTGGCATCGGTGAAGAGAGGTGGCAAGCAGAGAGGGTTCTCCTGGATGCACTATGTTGTCAGAACCCCAACCACAGAAAACGTTTTCTGCCATGATTTTAAAGAGAGACTAATGTAATAGGCTTGAAATCATCCTGCTTTCCTTTAAGGATTTGCTTCCCCTGCCTCCTTTTTTTTTTTTTTTCTTTTTTTAATCTCAGCTAATATCTTAGTGTTGAACATTCCACAAGCTTCCCAGCCCCACAGAAAGGAAATAAAGGTTACTGATTCCAACCAAGCAAGTGGCTTTTAAAAATGGAAGTTGTCTTTTTGTTTGAAAACAATCTCTTTGGAGATGAGCAAAAGCAGTTTGTGAAAGATGTGCAAACAGCTGCCTCAGCGTCATTTGCTGACATACCATGGACTCTTGTGATGTAGCTGTTGTGATTGTCTAGTAGCTTAGGATACAAAACAAGATTTTGGATGCCAAGATACATAAATGGAATAAGAGGACCAGAGGCTGTATTTTTTTGAAAAGGACACAGGATCTGACCATCTGCATTAAATATTTTCCAGGAATATAAGAGCTCATGGGGGGAAAATTTTGCAATGGATTGCTTTGAAAAGTTTCCTTTTTTTCATGGTAGCTTATGAATTACACCAAACACAAAATAAATTCTCTAAGGAGGTTATCATTTTGCTTCCCTTTTAGCATTGTCCTCTCAACACCAGGACAGCACAAGGTTTTTAGCCCACAGCTGAGTTACGCTGTTAGACACTGATTGAAAGTGTTGCCAGTGTTTTTAAGTCCTCCTTCTAGTTACGTGGCTTTATTATCAGGTCCATTACATTTCACATAAAGCTGCTGAGAAGAAAACCATCAGCAGAACTTCAGCAAATGCACCAGAGTCTCTTACCTGCAGCCCCTTTCAGGAGAGGGCTCATTTCCTGAAAACATATTCCGCAAAACATCTTACACCTCACTAACGTGCAGTTTCATGGGAATTTTACTTTGTTGGGTAGGTGATTTCAGCCCAGTGTTTACATATTTATCTCTTGTTCTTCTCACAATAGAATGCAAAAAGGCCAGTGTAGAGTCACTAGCAAGTCCTGCAATTTTCCAGCCCATCTGCAATAACTGTAGCTGCTTTTAAACTCACCATAACTCCAGACATCACTTTGATGAGTGTAAATCCGGTGTAAAATTGACTCCAAGGCCATCCATTTAATCGGAACCTAGAAAAATTCACCAAGAATCCTTAAGAGACTGACCCAAAATTTACCAGTGATATTTACCACCAGGTGGTGTGCAAATCAAGGAAGGAAAAAAAAGAACCACCAACCAACACAATTATCTGAGCGTTAGAGCAGGCAACTTTTCAGTCCTTTTTTTATTATTTTCATATATTATGATGAACCTGGGAATTTGTGGAGTATTAGGCATATGAGAAATATCTCTTACAAAATAGTTTTACAACATTTTGAGCAGTCAAATAACTACTTGTTAAATCTTCTATCATAACAGGACACAAATCCAATCTTAGGCTACATGACAAAGAATGATCTACACCCATATGGTTTCTATTTATGGCTGCTGCAATATTTGCAAGCAGTTTCTCTTTAATTTCTCAGCAGGACACATTCCCTCCATCAGCACGTAGTACAACACGAAGGCGTGTTGAACCAAGTCTGACAGGTCTTTCTTCTGCTATAAATATACAACATTCCCTTTCTCTTTATAAACTGCACAGTCTTATTGGTCTTGGCTACACTGATGAATTCAGCCATTTTTTTTTTTTTTTCTTAAATAATCTTGCTTTTTCCCAGGCATTCTGAGTGGGAAATTTCAAAAGCATTCGCTGCTCTGCTACCTCCGCTCCCACTGCAGCCCCTCTGGCCTGACGCTGCCTCGGCTGATTTCAGAGGACTTGCCCAGGCTTCAAAGGCAGCATGCTGAGATGGCAGCTGAGTGCTGTGAAAAACACACTCCCTGTTTTTTCCCCCTTTGCTTAAGGTTTGTGTGGAAGCACAAGCCGCAGCGAATGCGCGGCGGTTCATTCTCTGACGTGCTTTACCTTGCCTCCCTCGGCGTGATACTCCTTCTCGTCGGCACCGAGCAGCTTGGCCAGCCCAAAGTCCGTGATTTTCACGTGTTGAGGAGTCTTAACAAGGACATTCCTGGCAGCGAGGTCACGGTGCACCAGGCGACGTTCCTCCAAATAGTTCATTCCCTACAATACGACACACTGTTGGTAGGCATCGCGCTCTTTGAGCCTGGACACACACATAAGCCACCAAACTTCAGCTGCTCTCTGGTAACTATGCACACCACTGTAAACACATGGCAACACATCCCACCTCCGGAAAAAAGGCTGGCTATTTCCATTTACATGATGTTTACTGCAGGGTGAGGATGTGTGCTCGTACAGTTACATGGAGGAATAACTGTTACCCTCCAGGAATCTTCTTGTCACTCCATGCACTGGTGGAGTGATGAAGGAAAAATAGACAGTAGTGGGTATAGTATACACTAGCAGGGGATGTGGTTCTTTTGGGATTTATCTCAAGAAATATGGAATCAGGATGGAACTTACAAATGAGGACACAAACTCTTCTTTCAGCTGAATTTGTGCAACCCCAGTGACTCCAGGAAAGCACAGTATAGAGTTTAACTACCACTTTCCATATATATGCACCCCAAACCTACAGAGAGTATTTAGACAATCATTCAAAGCTGCTGAAACTGAGTCTTATTACAGTGTACTTTGCCTTCTCCCTGCTAACAATGCCCACCACGCAGGTGAAAAATTAAAAATTTAAAAAAAAAAAAAAAATCATCATTTTATGTCTGAACTCAGAGTTACATCCATTTACAAGTCCTCCCTGAAAACAGTGAGTTCTTACAGTTTCACTGCCTCCCGTGATCAGCCTGGTTTTGTCATAGCATATGTGCTTTTTTGGTACAACTGCCTCTGTAGGAAGAATGTGACTAATTGTGCCGGTTCGACTCCGAAAGCATAAACTTAACAGCTGACTATAGAGATTATTCCCCTTTCCCTCAACAGCAGTCTCTTGGTGCATGGAATCAAAGAGTTCATGATTTCCAAGTTTCCTGCAATATCTTTTCCAAAACCCACAATTACTCCCAGTCCATAGTTTCTGCTGGCAGTAGCCTACACGCTTATGATTTTAGGAAGAGAATTAATAAAGCATTACTTTTAACCTACAAAGTTAACACCAAAGTGACCATGTTGATGTGATGGCAGAGGACTGGAGGGAATAATTGCCTTCCAGCCTCCACCAGCTTCCTAAACCCACTGCTAACCCGGACCACCATCGAATCCTCCACCCAAGTCCCTGAGCAGAACTTCACCCGTGCACTGCTGATGCTGCCAAAACAAACCACCCAAACAAACTGGCCCAGTGCCACTATGTGGAGTGCACTGATTTACACAAATAGATCTTTAGCAAGCAGAGCTCTTGATATAAAAACTCTTGAGCTCCTGACAGAAAACAGGCTATCTTAAAAAACATAATAATCCCGTAATCTAGCCCCAGTAGGACAAAAAATTTCCTGCTAAAAATGAGTTGCTGCAAAGACTAATAAGACTCAGAGCTGCTGAAAAGCAGAGTATCAGTTTCACACTAAGCTGTTTAAGACACTGATGGCTGAAAGGCTTGTGCACAGGCATAACCTTACACTGAAGATGTTGAACTGCTCGTCTAGAAAGTTCAGAAGATCTTTAACTGTGTGCAGGCCTGGGGTTTAAACCATTTTTTCATCATTAGGCATGAGACTTATGTGTTCAAAGAGTTCCTTCACAGTGTTTCTGCACATGGAGAGTCTATGCTCTGTCATAACAGCTTGTCAGAAAGAGAGGACTCCATACCTCAGTGAAAAATAATGTTTGTAGAAGACGCAAAGAAAACTTATTTCAAAGCTGTGAAAACAGAAACAAAAATAAACTTCCCAGGGAACTTGCCTCCTGCTGGTTAGTTACCAGACATACACTTGTGGCAATTTTTTTTCCCCCCTCTAAAGTACATTTTTAAAGAGTCAGAGAATGTCCAAAAATCTGGCACGGCTTTATCAGAGAACTAACACCAGACACATTGGTGGGAAAAAGCCGTATGCGTGATTTACGAGTGCTTTGAGGAGAACTTCAGTGTTGAGCAGCACAAAGGAGTATTCTGAAGGTCGGGCATCGCTGGAGAGGGTAGATGTTGCTATGGGCAAATGTCGAACTGACATGAAAAAAAATCAAACAGAAGCTAACAATTGTGAATGGCAACCTTTCGGGCAAGCCATACCCCAAGGATCCATTTGGGGACTGATTTTGCCACCTTAAAGTTTAATAATGAGAATGTGGCCTCCAGCTAAGCCTCCAAAGGGCCTGAAACCAGGACAGGGCAGTAATTGATTTTCAACAAGAGAGCAAAAGAGTCAGAAAAAGGCAGCTCTCATCCCAGATGGACAAATAAGTTAAAATTCACTTGTTGCAGAATACAATGTAAAAAAGCACACACACACACTGAAATGAAGAATGTGCTCAGTAGACTTCTGGTGGATAAATTTCTGAGCTCTTCAGCATGTTTCCTGAAAGCAAACCATGGCTGGGCAAGCCTGGGATGTATACAAGGTCTCAAGGGACCGATAAGGTTTTAAGTGTGTGGTTAGCCTGCAGACCAGCATTCCTGAAATAAGCAGAGTTAGAGTAGCCAGACTTTGTGGACACTGGCATCTCATATGACTGATCTTCAACAAATTGCAGTTATTTTTTTGCTCCGTTCTTCCATGCCTGCAAATGGCTAACCACCATTGAAATACAGCATTACTGCTGCTAAGAGCTAAAGGCTCAGCCTCCTTTGCTGCTCTTTGGCAAACAGTCCCAGGTGTGATAATAAGTACTTCGTGGCCATTGCAGTTAGATTACAGACACCAACTCAGTGCCTATAAATCACAGAACAGCTCTGGGATGCCTGAGTGTCTCCCAGTCACAGCCAGCCTGTACAAGAATGGAGCTGGTATTCAATAATCAGCAGTTTTGACCCCAGGCCTCAGAGATTTCACCCTGAAATTCTACAAGGGGCACTGAAAAGGTGTGTTCAACAACATCATTGTCCTCTGACACAGCCCAAAGAAACTCACTGAGGGAAGCAGCATTTTGCTATGGAAATTGCCAAATTCTATTCCCTTCCCTGCCCCTGTGTTGCATCAGAGTAGGATCACAGTATTATTTCAATATCAGGTGTTTGGTTTGGGCATAAATGTTTTGGTGATAGTATTATGCTCTCTAGGAGCATTCTGAAGAACTGCTAAAGTTTGCTCATCAGCACAAAAGAGGTAAATTGTTCAAGACCAAGTAACCGCTTACTGTCATGTAGAAGATACCTGGGACCCAGGTGGTGAAACAGAAAGATTTACAGAGACAGGTAAGTGCATAAATACATGGCACGCTGTCAGATCTCCGGGTTTTAGCTGATCTGGAGGCGGTGCTGGTCCACTCACCTTTGCAATCTGCACACACCAGTTGAGAAGGTACTGGGAGCCAATGTTGTCCTTGTGCTCTCGGATGTAATCAAGGAGGCAGCCATAAGGCATCAGCTGTGTGATGAGCTGAACAGTAGACGTGAGGCAGATTCCCAACAAGCGGCACACATGAGGGTTGTCAACACTAGCCATCACATAAGCTTCCTGAGAATAAAGGAAAAAAAGCAACGTGAAACACTCTCTCCGGCACGACACAAGCATTTGGAGGCAGTTCAAAATAATTTGGTCATTCAAGAGGTTGCTAAAATACTACATGCAAACTCTGTGCCTCACATCACATATAAAATACATGTATTTCCCACTCTGTGGACCAAATAGTTTCCCTTGAGTGGAACGTTCAGATTTTTAACACTGAATCATCACTGAGATGCCGCAGAAGAGTCAGTCTCCCACTACTGGTACACTAAGCAAAAACTGAACATGAATCCTGGGGGTATTAAAACTCACTGGCCTAGGAAGAATTACTAAATTGAACATCAGTTGGAAGCTGATGGGATTTCACCATTTGGAGCACCTAATTGCAAGGGCAACACATTTTGTGAACTTTTGTCCAACGGCGTTTTTTCCCCTACAGACCTTTTCACAAAACTGACTGGAAATCAGTATTTGTGAGACTTCTGCTCCTCTGTCAAGGTTGGTGCTAACTCAGAAAGTCAAAGTTGTCCCCTAGAAAACGACTGACAGTTTCATTTTTTAAGAGACCATATTATCCTTGATGATGTTATTCTTCAGCCCACATCAAACCAGATTAATAATCAGTTCACCACTTTAGAAACTTGAATATGTGTCTTTAGGTGACACCAGTGAAAATACTGTCCCAATTTTGGAAAAGCTGCTTTACGCAACGTAAATGATACCAGGAAGGTACTCATAATGTGGGAGCCCAAGCATAATAGACCCTTTGGTCAACTGGAATTTTGGGTCTTGGTTTCAAAAATATGTGAAAAACTCCTTTTGCAAATCTGGCTTCACCCTGAGTAGCTTTAGGTACTTAGCTAAGGTACCCAGGGTACCTCCTGTTCTTTTGTAGGAAGGGAGAGACACCTTCAGAAGCTTCAGATACACCAAATACATCCTTTAACATGGCCATTGGGTAAAAACTCCTGACTACATGATTTTGTGTGCAAAACCTACTTATGCACTGAAATTTGAGATAAATATTTATACTGAAATCCACTGTCAAGTGCCAGCTCAAAAAATGGATTCCAACTGGGGAGAAAAAAAATTGAAGCTGCAGTTATTTGGTTTCTTCAACTAACTTTGTGTCTGATTTACAGTCTGTGACTTCTAGATATTTTAGAGGAAAAGCAACACAAGGGGAAATAAATGGAAAAATTCCCATTCAGCCAGTGGGTCAGTATCCTAACTCACCATCTAGAGTAACACCAACTAATTATCCCTTGGCAATTCAGGCTAGTAGTCCCCCAAAGCCTAAATTAATAGTGAAGACACTACTGGGGCAAGGAAAGGAGCAAATTTTCTCTTTCTAAGAGCTTAAGAAAAGAAATACCATAGCACTTTACTCATCATCTAACAAGCATTTCACAGATGTCACATAGCTGTATAGCTGGTAAGAACTATTATTAAACAAAGTTATTAAAGCAATGACGTTCAAGAAATAAGCAACTCCAACTCTTAAGCAATACTTTCTGGTCTTGGTATTGTTTAACATGCCAGCCTAGGCAAAACATGATGTAATGCACGTTCTTCTGAGGTGCTAATTCTGCATTTGGTTTCCTTGTTTTGGAACCCCTGGGATGAAAGTGGCCTCCAGGCAAGCAGGTTAAAGATCATCTCCAGCAGAACCGGGTAAGTGTTCCTCAATCTGCTGCATGTGGGCAGGTCATTGAAGAACAACCCTTTGCCATGGATAGCACGGATTATATGGGCTAGCTCGAGGAAAGATAAAGCAAGAACACAATCTGTTATTCAGTTGTGTAGATATTTGTGGCAGCACTTTTTTCGAGAATCTTGCAAATTTGTTATCCGACGCTCAGATGTAAGCAGATACCAAAACAACTTTATTTCCATACGCTTCTAAACCGAGCCGTCCTAACGAGGAAGGATGCCTGTTTTTTTTCCCCCCTGCTTCCTGTTGGGAATCAAATCCATATTGTATTCATTTCAGTGAGGCAGGGTGGGGGGAAGTCTGCAGAGTCAGAGCTGTTCTCAATGCCCATCTGCTGCACAGTCCACGCGGGGCTGACCCGGGGGCTGAGAACTGGGAAGCTGAAGGAGCGGGGTGGGCGTAGGGGCCACACAGCTTTGGGAGAGCCTCCCAAGTGTTGGCACCGTCTCTTACATTGGATACTGCAAAGTAAAATAGGCCACTGCCTCCTCGCAGGGAGCAGAAGGGAGCTATTGTGTGGCTGTGGGTCCCTCGAAGTAGCCCAAGACATTAAAGTGGGCCTTTGTTTCAACTGTTTATCTTGGAAATCTCTTTGGTTCGCTCTGACCTGCTCCAAGTATGCTTGGTATTCAACAACAATCTCCTGAATTAGCCCTACCCTAACAAAGTCAGCGAGAGCTTGACTGGATTATATGGGCTAAAGCTGCTGTGCTTGTTCTATACCTAGTGTGTTTCTGTAAGACAAATCATCTTTAATTGCACATGAATATCCTCGAGGTTCCAGTGACCCTGAAAAATTGGTTGTATAGCAAAAATCTGTTTTGAGAAGAGCTTCTGGAGTCATCTCCCTGACTTCTTTTACTGGTTTTGTTTTTTTTTTAATTTTCTTCTCAAATATAGAATGAAATCCACCAACCAAATCACCTGTAAAATGAACAGGATTGAAAAAGCAAAAGCTTTTTGTTAAACATCCTAATTCAAATGAAAATATTTCGTGGGGATATGCTACAGAAACTACTTTTAAAGGAGAAAGTACTTTGACACCACTGAAGAGCACCCAGTCCCTGCACCTGCACCTACTGCTCTGTCCTGTGACCACCTTGATCAGCTGAAGGCAGGATGAAGTATGGTAGGCTTGTTCATTAACCCTTCCTTCAGGGTACAGAAATTTAATGCAGTTAAGTTTCAAAGCATCCTTTGTGAACAGTGTTATACTCCTTATCACTCTGAAGAGCAAAACGAGGGGCAGGTCTCAGAGATGCTGAGCAGCATCTCTGCCAGCTCCCCAGTGCAGGGAATGGCAGTGAAGGGAGGGACCCCAGCCTGCTGAAAGGCAGGTGAGGGGCAGGGATGAGGGCCACATGGGCAAGGACCTGGGGAAAGGCTGAGACTGGTCTGGAGTCCAGCTAAACTGAAATCAGGATGGATATTGCCTCCTGTATGGATTTCTGAAATGGACCACCTATTCTTCTGCATTGCTGCAATACACATATAAATTATATTGTACATAACATGCAATCTGCTGAAACAGAGAAACGTATTGGAATAACACCGTTTATTCAGGATGACTTGAAAATCTAATGTGCTTTATTTTCATAAGTAGCACAAGTGGTTGGTTGTTCACAGCTGTTTATCCTGAGACTTCTCGCTACCAGACCTGGCTTTTTGTTAAGATATTTGCCAGCTTCAAGCATTTGACATGAACCTTCCCTACCTGAGGTGTCACTAGCTGGCCAAAACTGGATTTAAAAAAAAGAATTCCAGCTAAATTCAGTTCCTAGCAAAATTTTAAAAATCCATAGTTTTTCCCATGGCTGAAGAATTTGTGTGTTTGGCTAACACCACCATCCCTTCCAGACAGACAGGTCCATTTGGGACATACCAGGGATAGGACAGAGAGGTACACTTTTCTTGTTGCTTAGGAATTAACCACAGCACAGGAAATCTGAAGTTTGCACTGGACATCTGAGTGCTCCTCTCCACACTCATCATTTTCCTCTCCTTGTATAAAAATTTATATATCCTTGGTGTTGTATGTTCCATGGCTTTAAGATTTTCTATTTAAGATTTTTATCAGTTCCAAGTTCAGGGAACTTTGTATTTAGGACTCTGGCTCACTTGTTGTAAACTCACAAATTTATGAATTCCTGAATCAGTGTTCTACAGTCTTTTTCCTTGTTTTCTGAAGTGATAAGCTATATCCAAACAAGAAGATAAAATTCCCAAGCCTCTTTCAGAAAGTGAGATAATTTATTGTGTTTTATGGCAGAAAAATCAGACAGCTGTTTTTTTTTTTTTTTTAAATTTTGGATTTATCTGAAATTTAATCCTGTGTAACCAAACAACTAGCTTATGACAATCTGCAGTGTCAGAAATCAGAAATCATTAGGTCTGTTGTTATTTGCTTTAGTTGTATCACTATAACAGCAATGAATGCTACAGTTTAAGGCCTGAAACATCAGAATAAAGAAAAAATAATTAGCTGTAAACCTATGTTCCTGATCCCTCTGTAGGTGCTACCCCAGGAGTATAAAGTCTGTATTTGGACTGCGAGACATAAAAGCACTTTGCAGACTGCGTTGCAAAGCACAGCCCTTCCAAATGGAGAATTCAGTTCAGGGTGCAAAATATTTCTTTCCACACAAAATCCTTAAACCCATTTAGCTGTTAGAGAAGACAATTCACAGATCAATTGAGAAAACAAACATGAAAACTTACATCAAGTATTTCCTTGTTGGCTTTTGGTGATGTAGCCTCTCTCAACTCTTTAATAGCAACGGGAATTTTAACCTTCTCCCCTTCTGGGATCCAAAGTCCCTATGAGAAAGAAGCACAAAGTTATTCAGTCTCACATCTAACAGGTTAACTCTCACAGTTATATATGTTTTACATCTTCTAAGTAGATTTACATGTTCTGAGCAATGGGAAGACGTGGTGAACAACAAAAATATGCAAAAAATGTGTCTCATGGGTGGCTACAAAATCCTGTTAACGTGGTGGTATTTCTCTTTCAGTCACCTCTACTATATTTTTTTGAAGAAACATGTTCCTTACTGTCCCTGTCCCAAGAGATGCATAAAGAACATTTTTTGCAGATGAAAATCTAATTATTACAGCATCGCAGCAACTGCATGTGCAAAACCTTGCCACTCCCAATTTATAAATCATGGGGTGAAAAGAATTAGCATTTTTTCATTAAAACCAGTTGGTATCTATCCTGTACAAATAGTCCAGTCCTATGCAGTGGCAGGGAAGTCTCTGTCCAGCTGGTACAGTGCTCTACATCTACAGTGTCAGGAGGCCATTTAGGTGGCAGGTCAACAGTGTGTCCACTGGGAGGACATACTGCTGAAGTACCCAGCAATGCAGGTGCACATCTTTTCATGTCCCTGAAGTTTCTAGTCATAGCTGGAAGCCTGCTTCAGAATACAGAGCTTTATAAAGAGATATATCAACCTACAGTTAATATTTCAGTACCACTGGCAAAGCCTGAAACACATATCCTGAATAAAAGGAGGAGCACAGAAAAGTGGAACTTGATGAAGAAACACGGGGGATAAACAAACACCAAGAGAAAAAATACCTTGTGGACCTACACAACTGAAGGTGTGTAGACACTTGGACGCATCTGAGCCAGTTCTAATGAAAGAGCGATTGAAAATTATAAAAACAAGACCCCAGATGACACACAAGAATGGCTTAGCCCTAAGCTGACCAAATTGCATTTCTTTTTTTTTTCTTAATATTCTCAATAGGGTGAATTTGACTGTGGCAGTTTTCAAATCAAGATTTTTGTTTTCCAGGTTCAGCAATACGGCTTCAGCAACATCTTACATACACCTTGTCCTGTTACCCAGTTCATAACTCAGCTACTGATGACTGAGTCATCTTTCTACCACTCAATAGATATATGCCACAAAATCTAGTTGAAAAAAAAAAACCCTACACAATGGTCACAGCTCCCAGTTCATACTTTGTTGGGTGGCTTCTGCATGAGGGAGCAAGATGGAGAAGAGAAACATGGTGATCTTACCTTATAAACAGTGCCAAAAGCTCCAGAGCCTAAAACTTTGACCTTTTTAAATTCTGTTTCCTTCAGAATTCTCAGATGAGCCTGGTTTGGCGCCTCCCCGCTGGGTGTCAGTGGTTCGACAAGCTGGTGCAGACAGAAGATGATGTTAGAAGGATACACAGTCTAGAAGGTTGAACACTTTGGGGAAGCAAATAAACCCTTCCTTTAAAATCATGAATATTTTATTTCATGGGGAGTTTATGGGAGGATAGCTCTGCTCTGATTCACAGGAATAAATACCTAAAGCGGCTCCAAAAATCACAGAGTGGTGACTGCCATTTTGAAGGAGAATGAAGGAAAACTACTGCTTAAATGGAGGTTTGGACTTCAAAGACTTAAAATGCAGCATGAAAAAGAATGTAATTGCAACAGATCCTAAAGGAGATTTTTTTTTTTTTTAACTCGTGAATAAATTATTAAAATGTTTAAAATAATGGGCAAGAATCACCTGCAACCTTTCAGGTCTGCTCTTGTTTAACTGGATGAAATTCCCAGGGTACCAGTGGTTCCCCCAGACCACAAAGTGTATAAGCAGCAATTGAAATTCTGATAGTGATTCTTTCCTCAAGAAAAAGATGCCGAATTGGCTATCAATTTTTTCAAAATTTAATCTAAGTCTTATTGCAAACAGCAGTAATGCTCTCCAAACGAAGGTATTTAACACTTTTATGATGCATAAGTCAGCTTTTTCCCCTGCTGTCTCTCCTTTTGCCTTCCCTTTGAATAAAACCATATTTAGCTAGATTCAACTCAGTTTTTTTTTTGCTCTTTTATATATGAGGTACCCAGAAGGTGATGCTATAAGGCACATAAAGCCATCCAAAACGAAAAAGTGGAGTAGAAACCTTGCTCATGCCCAACAGGGCGAACCATTCACTTTGATGGTTTTGTGCTAAAAACAAACCAAAACCAAGACATAAATACTTCCTCAATTCCTTTCCCTGATCTCCTCTTTTTTTCTGCAGGATCAGGCACGCACCTGATCAAGGGGGTAAAATTTTCAAAAGCACTTCAAGCTGCCACAGGAGCCTCAAGGCTTGTCTGAAGCAACACATGATTTTAGGCTGAAGATCTACGCAGCAAGGTGGTATGGATCAGCAAACACATTGCACCTCACCCTGAAGCTATGTTTTTTTTTCTGAGTAGACAATATCAATGACTATTCCTTGGGATTGAGACATCTTTTTAAATCTTTTGAAAATTAGACCCAGAGGGATCAGATTTTTGAGATTAACTGAGAAGGTGATAGATGCACGCCGCCTCTTTCCTGGGTAGCGTGGCAGACGCTGCGTTTTCCAAGCCCAAGGGATAGCTGAAGTACAAGGCTTTAGCACAAGCACGGAGCTTTAATTCTCTGGTAAAAGGAGGATGGCCCCCCTTTGGCCCAAAAAAAGCACTGGGTGTTGCAGCTGTGCCAGCACCGCTCACCTCCCTCTCCTGCAGCAGCCGGCGCAGGGTCCGCTTTCTGACGATGTGGCGTCTCCGCAAGTAAAGGCCGATGCCCAACCCGACCACCACCAGGCACAGGAGACCTCCGACAACACCAGCTGCGATAGACGGAATTTTGGAGCTGCAACACAGGAGGAGATGCAGAAGGAGAAAAAAAAAATTCTTAGTTGTGAGATTTTAAAGAGGCCTTATAGAGGTTGCATGAAGCCTTAGGTTTTGATCAAGCACATACTCTGGGCAGCCACAAAGAGCCTATTTGACATTTCAGATTTCTTGGGCATCTGCATTTTCAAGTTTCTGTTCAAAGTCTTCACTCTTCTCTCAAACTTGAAATCGGAATTGACCCTCATAGCTTAAGAGAAAGGATTTCTGCTCTGACAAACCCACCGAGCACATGAGCATCAAATCTGTGATGCCTGTGTACTCCATCTGTGGGCAGTCTGCATATGATCAGACACACGAAGCATGTGGAGAGGAGGAGATCTGGGAAGGCATAAGCAGTTGTGATACCTGCGGTGGAGCTGACACCTCACCATTACTGGAGGGGCCAGGCTGTAAGGGTGAGATGACCTGCCTTCACAAGTACAAATGTCTGAGGCCAGGTGTTGTGTGTGCCATCCCTGTTGCATGTACAGTTTGCTGCCTCTTTGTTAGAGCCTTGGTAATTTCAAATTAAGGTTGAAAAGAAGAACTTGGTTTCCGAGGTTGTTTTTTGGTCTGTACTTAGATATCCGTGCCAGCTTTTTTCTCAGTTGCCCCAGGGATTACTATTAAATGCGGTCACTTTTAACATTACTTCTAGGCTGAATTTCTCTTGCCATAGCATGACTTTGTGGAAAGAAAATAAATCCCCCTCTTTCAGCAAAAGAAGCCTGTTAACTTGTTGTATGAACTTGAGCATGTCATGAGGCCAAACAGTTTGATACAAGACACAGTGTGACAAATGGGCATCCATCTGGGAACAGAACTGTTGGAGATGTGCAGATCACAGGCCCTCTGCTTCTCTGAGTCCTCCATAATGCAGGTAACTACATCAACCCTAGATATCTCTTTCTCTCTCTCTCTGTCCTTAATCCTTTCCTTTTCCATCCCCTCTTTTTGTTGCCAGTAACAGATCCCAAGTCTCACCTTGACAAAAAAAAGGCTAAGCAGAACAAGATTTCGAAGTCTTGTGCCAGTAGCAATATTTCTCAGTCCTTTAAACCATTTTTATAGGTCTGAGTCTGCTCTAAGCTGTCAGTTCCCTGTACAGAGCTGAAGACTGAAGTCCCAGCCTCGCAGTGTCCAGTGTGGAAATGTAAACACACATGCATTCTTTCCAGGTCTGCCATTAATTGTAGCAGATGAAATACTCACCCATTTGGACAGCCTTCAAGACCTGGCCCTTTGCACCTGTGAAAACAAATGAACGTTAACAAACGTAGTAGCTCTGGCCTACATACTTCTATAATTCCAGCTAAGAAGAGTGCTACTGATCGAAAAGCTTGTGTTTCAGCGCAGTCCAAGCATTAACATAGGAATTTATAATAGTCATACACTCCACCAAATATCAGTCAGTGACCTTGCTCCAAAAATCTTTTATCTAGAGGAACAGCTATGCTGCATACTCAGTTTAGAGAATGTTTTAAAACAATTTTCGGTCGCATGGTAGAAGGGGGGGAGAACGCAGATACGCAAAATTCGTGGATTCCCTGGCTCTGCATGGACATCAGCATTAGTGCAGGAGCTCAGGGCTGACTGTGGAGGAGAACAGAAGCACACGTGGAAAGGACAAGGATAGAAATAAATGTGGAAATGTGTCATTGCAGACCCTCCAGCGTATCCTTGTTTCCTGATAAGGTAAAGATTTCTACTTTCAGACTTCCTATTGCAATGGAAAACAGGGACTCCCATCAAAAAAAACAGGATTTGACAGCACTCTCTCTGGCTAGTTTGTGGGCATGTGTCCATGATATTTTTCTTTTGGAATCGATAGTCTTATGTTACTGGTAATGTAAACAGGTACAGCAGCTATCTAGAGAGCCAGGAACTCTACTAGCAAGTCATTCACCCTCCATTGGAGCTTAAAATTCTCAAAATTAATTTTGGCAGCCCAATGCAAAAAAAACAACACAGATGAAAGCACAGTGACTGCGTTCACTTGATGGTCTAATGGGCATGAGAGGCACTGGGAATTCCCCAAGCGCTGCTGGGCTACGAGATGGATGCTCTGCATGGGAATTGTGGTCTTTGTGGTGCCTGCTGAGGAAGGAGAGCATTACAGAGAGGGGGTGACATCACCTCTGAAAAACAGAGCACAGGAAGGAGTGAAGTCCAGTTTGTGGTATCCGCTCCCCGCGCTGACTTAAAGAAAATAGATCGTCTCGAAACAAATTCAGAGGAGGTCAAGCAGGGGATAAGGAGTGAGCCCGTGCCAGGAAAACTGCTCTGAAATCCCTTTCGCTAAGAGGAGGAACCAGAAAAATTTCAGATTGTTAGGTAGAGTTGCAGATCTTATGACTTGGTCTAGGTCTGGGGAAGGAAGAGGTAAAGCAACGACTAATTTTAGTGGGTTTTTATTTGTTTGTTTGCTTTCATTACTCTGATCTTCCCTCATGTATTTGCCTTGTTTCTGGGCCAACGCAGTGCTCCAAGACCCAGCAACTGGAAGGTCTTGTAAGTTCACTGGGCTCCCATGCAAGAATGTGCATCCTGGTGTCCTGGACATGCTGGAAGTGCTGTGCATACCAATTCCCAGATCCCGGGTACTCAGCTTTGTTAGCTCTGCTATCTGCATACGGCTTGCTTTGTTTGCTGAGTTGTGTAACTAAGCACAGAGAGGCTGCACGTGCAGAGCAGAACCACCAGCTTGTTTATAGTCATAGGAGGCTGATCTTGCTTCGGGTGCTCAATAGAAAACTGATCTAAGACTCCAGATCTCATCCTATCGTGCTCTACTGCCCAGACGTGAATTTCTACATGCTAATGCAACAAAGCATGTGTGGCTGCCCTTGAATAAGACTGTGAAATTAAAAGACCTCACTTTATTTCATAACATGGTTATTGTCCCTCAAAGTATCTCTTCCTCAAAATTCTGTTTTGCCATGCTACTTTATAATGGCTAGTCCTCTATGTGCTTTCTAACACCAAACAGAATTGGCTGACAGTATTTACAATCTGAGTTCTTTTCCTACACCTCAGAATAGGAACAGAAGAAGCGTAGGTTTTTATCTGTCCCCTTCTTTTTTCCCCATCCATATCAAGTTTGGGTGGATAAAGTAAAAAGGTATCTGGGAAGAAAACGACAGATCAGCTTGTCCTTTTCAAATCCCATGTGGTTTTCTGATCCATTTCACAAGTCAGAGAAGAAACAACACCTATGAGAAATATCCATCCAGGACTACATATAACTATCTTTCTTATTGTGGAATTTTACGATGACACTCAACATAAGTAACTCAAGTTTTATGGAATCTAAACAATCACTTTTTCCATTCCTTAGTAATTTTTCTTCTGGTTACAGAAACCAAATGAGACTTAGGTTATGAAGTGCCTGAACCTCAGATGGATATAGGAGCACTTGTAGTCTCTGAAATATTTCTCTACTCATTGGAAAATTATTACTGTGTACAGTTCCTGAAAATTGTTTACTTCTGAACTCAGTATTTCATTTGACTATGTAAATATTACTTGTCCCAGTGCAGACACAGCTATTTATTTCCCAAATCCATCAAGATTTTAACAACTTTCTCCTCGACCCATAGTTCCTAATTTGATGTGATACAGTCAAGTTGTTATGCCTTAAGGCCTTTCAGAAAGGACTCACACTGTAACAGCCTAAGTTACTTCACAGTCATAAAGGAAATTAAAAACCAGTGGGCTTTTCAAAGCTTTACAGAAACTTTACTTTGTCCTCTTCTCTCATTAACCTTTCAAGTGTGACAAAGGCATAACATTCGCACTATGCTGCTGCAACCTTCCCTCTTGGACCCCCTGGCCTCTTTCTCACCTGCCCCAAAAATCCCCTGGCATTTAACACAAGGACTGGTGAGACACACAGTGTTAGTAGCAACTGGGGAGGCAGGATGTGTCAGTATTGGCTTCTCTTCTCCTTGCTCATTCCCTCCAGTGGTTGTGCCTGTGTCTGAGTTTAATTCCTGTACTCCGTGAGACCAAATCCTTCAACACTGAGCAGATTAATTAAGCTAGTGAGTGTCATTAGATGCTGAAGGTATAGACAGGGTAATTCCAGGGCTTTTGAGATGTTGCTTTCACATATTCTCAGCTGTACTAGAGGCATGGCAAAAGGAAGGCTGTGCACAAAATCCCCAAGAGAGTACAGGAGAATTGGGAAAGAAGGAGTTTTTTGGGCTGAGCAGGAGAAAACTTCCTTCATTCTATGCCCTAATGAAGGCTGAAAAACTGACTCAGCAAAGAAAATGATTCTTTGTGGGATTACAAAGGGATTCTTGAAGGGATTCTTTGTGGCATTACAAAAGAAGTGATGTACTACCAGTGCGCATACCTAAAATGCAAAAACAAAGTTTGTGACAAAACTCAGCTGGGAAAAGAAGCCCTTTGCTTGCAGCTTCTTCAAATAAGGAAAAAAGAGAGAGATCCTGGGAACCCTTACCAGCATGACTACTGAAGTAAGCACACTTAATCATGCTGATAAGATTTTGTTGGCTCTACCCGTGAAATTGGACAAGGACAGAAATGAAGTTGTTGTTTCTTGTTGTGCAGGAATTGCTGAGACTGTGGTTTCTAAGGATGCAAAAACTTTGTGAGACAGATGTTTTCCACCCACTGCTGAACAGATCCCATTCCCGCAGCAAAATGAGGGAAAGGCGTGAAGAGAAGTGGCGTTACTGATGGATTGCCTTCACGGGGACAACGCTGCATATTCCCACACCGTGCCACTGACACTGCCTCCTTACTCGTCAATGCCACTGGCCTCAGAGGTACCATCTGTATAGCACAAACAGCAACACTACCTCCTAGCTCTCTCAAGCCCTTCAAGCACACAGCCTATTTCTTCTGCCCCATTTGGGCAGCAACTCAAATGGGGTGATTCACCGTGTTTACAATGTAACTGATGCAAATTCAGTCCATTTTTCATGTAAAAGATGAAATTGATACTATTTTTTATGTTCTGCCTGGAAAACACGGGGCCAAATACACAGAGCCATATGTTAGGTACCCCTCATTTTTAAAAAAAAACCCTCCCTACTGTAACCCCATCTCCTGCCAGACTCCTGTGGTACCCCCATCCACTGCCAAAGCCAGGCAGGAATCGACTTCCCTGATGAAGTCTGCCCTGGGAACTTGCTGGTGCACTAAAAGCCACTGCATGGCTCGTCGTTGCACCCCTGCCTGGCAGATTACATTCTCCAAGTCTGCATTTATTTGAGCCTAGTGTTTGATCTCGCTACCAAGGCCGCGCAGTGGAAAGCCTTGTTCAGATGTGGTTACTCATTACGCTGCTCCGCTAATCAGCTGCACTTCCATGTGGCCAGTTAGAAGGAGGATATTGGATCTCCGTGGCCAGTTTGTATCAGTAGGGACTACCGAGGTCATTAACAAAGAGCAAACTTATAAAGATTCCTTTTCAACTGAGGGAATTTGTTCTCAGGCATTGCAGTGGGAAGCCCTGATAAGTCTTGCCTGCAACTATAACAAAATCAGGGGGCATCACTGTAAATTGCGGCAAATCTACATAGGTAGTACAACTGCCATCTGAAAATCAGTGCACTGAACTTTACTAGGAGCACTAGAAAGGGCTGTTTCTTGCCAATTTCACCCTTCATCTCCTTTTTTCCATGAAGTCGAGGTCCTGGCAGTTGGATTAGCTAATACACAATGGGATGATGGTTGGTCTCCTCTCTTGCAACACATATTACAGGCATACTATAGAAGGATTTTGGATCAGACAGGCCTGCAGGGTAAAAGGGAGGGGCCTGTGAAGGAAAATACGCCAAATGTGTGTGGTTTTTTGCTCTGAAAGCATCAGTGTAGCAATCAACTCTCAAACCCTAAAACCTTTTACTGCGCATCCTATGTCTTTTGCAGGTTGGAAACCAGGCGAGGAGACAGTTGTTACTTGTCATGTAGGTTAACTAGTTCAATTCACAGCTTGTTCCAGGTGGCAGTTTAAGTGTGCCCCCGAAACGAGGACAAAAATGGGGTTACTGTGATGCCCATTAATAATGCCACACTCTGGAGGCAAGCAAGGCTTTCAGCTCAGACCAAGTGCTAGCATATGGAAAGAAGAAGAGAGAAAAATTAAAACACCATGTTATTCAGCTGGGGGTTTCCCTCCTGAAAATTGAAAAGTGTGGATAAAGATGGGCCTTAGGAGTCCAGCATCCACCAGATGTCACTGATGTTCCTCCCAAAACCAGAGGACCCAGCCACAAGCCAGGTGGGGGGGAAAAAAGTTCATCACTGCTGCGTGAGTTCTGTAAAATTCCAGGAAATTTTACATTTAAGTTATCAAGAAAACCTGTTTCAAACCCCCTAAACCATTTATTTTTTTCTGCCTTCCGTGTAAAGATGAAGCACCACTGAATTTTTCCTATTTACGAAGTCTGCCACACTCTGCTTACATTACCTGTGTACTGCTGACCTCTCATGTTCCCTGCTAGTTCTTCTCAGTAGTTTGACATGGGACTGTCAGGAAGAGAAGCAGCTCAAGACGAGCTGTTCCCCCTATTTCTTTTCTTCCCTGTCTCCATTTAAGCAAGGTTTTACTCACCCCCGGGTGCAGTTTGGGTGGCAGAGCTGGCAAACGGCATTGGCGTCGGCGTATTTCCAGACGAGGGTGTCATTCTCACCCAGCACCCCCGCTGGGCAGGATTTCACGCAGTGGGGGCCATCTATAAAATGGGCACACTTCATGCAGTTGTCAGGACCCTGCAAAGAGAAGCAACTTGTTTATAATGCCCTTCAATCAGCCTGTTCAGGAGAAAATTCAGAAGATAAATCTAAGTGCCTTCCACTGCTGGAAGTTTTCAGCGTCATCTGGTTTTATTCTTGCAAGCAATTGCTGTTGTAGGATGGACCATACAAAAGGTAGTCCCTGCTCCTTAAAGCTAGCAATTTTTTGCCTTTCAGATTTGCTTCTTTTATCCTGGTCTGCCTTCTGCCTGGTCGGAAAAGCTACATTTTTCATTTTAAGTGGGGAATATTTTAATGGCACCTCAATAAGGTGTTGTCTGAAAAATCTTACGGCTCGGCAGATATCTGGTACAATCTACCATCACACAATTTAAAACATTGGACCTGCTGACACCCTCTTGAAGTACTGGCCTCAAATCATTATTTACCTGGTTTCTCAGCACAGGTTCTTTCCTCTGTTAGAGAGAAGCATGGAGTAACGGAGGCAACCCAAGGAGTGCATGAATTTTATATTTTTTTTTTTTACTTTGAAAAGCACTTAGTTTGTGTTTAAAGGAATTGCCTTTCGCCATTTTTGGCAGAACCGTTTTTATTAGGACTGTAACAGCACCATGAATGACCTAAATATTTTAAAGAAGGGGAACTAGCAATTCTGGGTCAAATTCCACTATGGAGAAAAACCAGGCAAGATCCAAGTGCCAGTTGCAGTGGGACTACAGTAATACATACTATAAGAAAATTATTTTAACCACTGTAATGTCTAAGGGCCATTATAATAGACTGATTACTAGATGCTGAGCAAATATGGAACAGGGGGGTGGTCACTGCCTGAAGGACCTTATAATGTTAATAACATCCCTGAGACCATGGTGCTAGAAGGGAGGATGGAAATGCTTCACATTACTGGGCAGTGACTCTTCAAACTGATGATGGGCAAGGGTCAAACACTCAGAGGCTGCTGGGTGTTTAAAGAGTTGGGTCAAACAGCACAGGGGAGGAACTTTGATGAGAGCAGGAGATTTGATCTCAATTACAAGAAAGAAAAAAAAAAAAGAGAAAACTGGAGTTTTACAATAAGATACAAGTTTGATCTATCTTGTTCACATCAGCATGGCAGTTCAGTATCTACGTGTCCCTCAAATGTTTGCCAAATTACTGTATTGTCACATACATAAGTAAGTCTTTTTTTTCCTGTGTAGAATTAAAAATTAAAGGCCCTACAATGCCTGTGACTGTGGATTGCATGTCACAAAAGAAAAATAACACCCTGAGGTTTCCTGTCCTGTTCCTGCTCCCCTACCCCAAGATCTTGACTTCTAACCTTTCCCACCTCTGGTCTGCCTCAGAGAGGAGTAAACGAGACCTCAGGACTATCTCAACATGGGAAATACTTATTAATACATAGTTTGAGGTTTGCTAAGGTGAATCTGCTCTTACAGGTCCAGTGCAGGTTGCATTGTATGCAGTGTTGTTTTGCACCAGGCACTCAGGGTGGCAGGGTAGGCACTTGGAGTCCTTTTCAAACTCTCTTGGCTCCCTGGAAAACAACAACAACAACAACAAAAGAGAAATCATTAAATCCCAGGCTGATTAGTGAGTGATAAATTGTGGTCTTCTCTCCTTTTCCTGAGTATTCCACTTTAAATCAACCGAGATGATGATGGTGCTGAGACAGTAGGAGGTACAGGGGGACCCTCTTGGCTACACCAGTAGCACTCCTGAGGACATAAGAGTAAGGGAAATTTGGTTGACAGTGAAACACATGGCATTCCAGATTGCACGCTACAAATTAGTTTACATTCCCTTTTAAGCTAGTGCCACAGAATATTCACCACCATTTCTAGAGGCTTTTAAAAGGTAGTGATGCAAAGAGATCAGCAAAAACAGTTCAAGTGATTCCAAGGCTACAAATAATAATTAGGAAAGTTAAACAGCAAGGCACTGATAATTAAATTCATGTCCTCTCTACAACACACAATGAATCATTAAAATATGAAAGTTGGGAACAGATGGTTTCAATAGCAATAAAGCTGTTCCACTTCAAGTAATGGTGTTATTAATTAAACTAAATCTACCCATCATTTGACACAAAAAATGCCCAGATCTGCCCTTCAGGTTATAATAGCTGCTGGAGAGAATTCACTTAAGGAAAGACAGCTGCTGAACTACAAGTCACTAGAGAAATACAAACATCAGAGGCATTAGCACCCTGACAAGTACTTGCTTAATACTTGTGAGCTTTAAAAGTCAAAGCTTTATTGAAAAGTCCCTGTAATTTTCATTGCTAGATGTACCTTTCCCACCTACATCACCTGTTGAACTGCCTGAAAAACCCAGGCACAGCCCTGACACACAAGCAGTAATGTGTTCTCAATGGCCTGAGTGAGGCTGAAGCAATAATTTTGCCCTGAAATTGCTGTTCTCAGTGATTTTTGCATGAAAGCTCACTCTCCCTTGACTGCAACTCTGCAAAGTGCAAGGGTGAGCTGCTCATCTGAGCAAACATGAGTCCCTGGCTCTGGGGATGACTGAGCTCCTGGGGACTCTAAATGGCTCTGGCTCTCACCCAAGGTACTTGACATAACAAGTCACAGCTTGGATTTTCACCAGGGTTTTAAGCTCCTTTATTACTTATGAGAAGGAGGCATAAGGCTTAGCCTCCTTGGGCCTACAGATACTCTCCTTGTGGGTTTAAGGGGATGTTTTTTTAGCAGTTCACCATAGCAGGAACAAACTCCCAAGCAATACTGATCGAGAAAGAAGAGGTACCTCAACTAGGTACTCTGTTCACGTAACATCTCTGCAAAGCTGGTGAAATCCCACGCAACCAGAGACCCTACTTTTTGCTTCTTGCCAGCTACAACGTATTTTAAAAACCAAAACCCCCAAATTATCACCAAAACCTCATGCACTCCTGAGAACAGCTTACCCTTGTAGGATGTTGCACTGTTTCACGCACTCCTTCTGGCGAGCAAAAAACCTGCAGGAGAAACAGTGGAAGGGTCCTGGGCCCCAGCAGCCCACATCTGAGCACAGGGGGTCACAAACATGCTTGGCAGCAGCTGAGAAAGAAACAAAGATAAGAAAAGCCATGAATGCCAAGGCAAGAGAGAGCTCAAACTCTCCACCCTCACTCCATCTGACCAGAAAGTTTCTCCAATCTGTTCCAAAGCACACGTGAATGCTCCAGGCGGTGTGGAAGAGGAGAAATCATGCTTAAGTCCCAAAGCCTGGAACTAAGAGTGACTTCTGGTCTTTCAAAATAAGAACAAGCTCCTCTGTGACAGCCTAACAGATGTATAATAACACTACTAAATCAGGCTGAGAGAGCTGGGGTTGTCCAGGTTGAGGAAGAGATAGTTACAGGGAAACCTTATCAAGACTTTTTAGTACTTAAAGGGGGCATATAACAACTTTTTAATAAGGCCTGTAGTGTCAGGACAAAGGTAAATGGTTTTAAACTGAAGAGTCGATTTAGAATGGATGTAATGAAGACATAGTTCTAGTGGAAGGCATCACTGCACATAACAGTGAGGTTAGTCTAGATGACTTTTAAAGGTCCCTTTTCACACAAAACGTTCTGTGATTTCATGATAAATTTCTCAAACATAAAATATTCATATTCTGCAAAAAGAAATCATTATATTTTGGCCCAGGGACCACTGCAGTCAACAGCAGTATGGTTGAACCACAGCTTTGACCTTGTCAATAAAGCCCAATGTTAGGAATTAACTTTGTAGCTTCACAGTGCTCACAGGGGTGAAGGAACTCCTGATCTGCTGGACACCGTGACGTCCACATTCTTGGTGGGAAAAAAAAAAATCCCACTTTTCCCTCACCAGGTTCATTAAAGGAGTATCACTGATGAATTTTGTAGCCAGAGAAACAGGGGGAAAAAGGCTTTGCTTGAATCATGAAAATGCAAAGCTTACACTTCCATTTCAGCATGAGCTTTGGTGGGGAGTAGGAATGCAGCGCTGACTTACCACACTCATTTTTATCTCTGTTCTGTAAAATCTTTGTTTTCTGGCTCTGAGTTGCAAACAGGCTGTGCCAGTCCATGGTGTCAGCATAGCAGAGGTTCCTGTTCTTCATAACGGCAACATCTCCATCGCTTATTTCCTTGAGGGAGCGCAGCCCTAAGGACTGTATTTGCAAGTTAACTACAGCAAGGGAATACTGGCCACTGAAACAGAGATGGACAAAAATAAAACACATGCAAGAAAGATAATTAGCAAGCAGAGTTTTACTCGGCATGTTTTTCTTTTAGTTCTCAAATGTGTGTTGCTGTCAACTGCATTTTCTTCAAGCAGGATCCTGCTCAGCCCTCTAAACTTATTGCCTAGTACAGGACATGCCTGTTATATAACAACTGCAATACTCACATCTGGTTTTCCAAGGGCTTTTTAAGCTAAAACTGTCAGGACACACGTCTTCTGACAAGTAAATGATGTGCAGCAATGGTTGCAGCTAAAGCAGCTATTATTTTGTGCTTGTCCACCAAGTCATTCTTCCTCTTGTGGCAAGCCTAGGAGGGCATTGGAAGCGCTGCTGATGTTTGCACTGCCTGGCAGTCTCTATCCCCTGCTGCCCAGCTACCTCAAATCCCAAAGTGCTTCTGATACCTTAGTAACTTACCCCAGAATGTAAAAAGTTACTCTGTGCCCTGCTTGTGTTTCCAGGATGGTGTGGGAGACCCTGTGGGAAAGCAGGCTCAGGGCAGCCTTCCACATGTGGCACGGAGCTGAGGGTCTTTACCCCTGGGACCCGTTATCTACTGCTGCAAAGATAGTGCTCTACTCCTCGAAGGGTTTGTCCCATTTTGCATTAGATTTTGGACATCTGAGTCTCACATTGCTTGCAATCTTGGTGTGCTCAGACAAGAGCAGCTCTAAATAGTGTTCCTCTTACAGTCACTTTGGCACATGATTTACTTACTGTTGCTTTGTTCTGCCTCGTATAATCTCCAGATTTTCAAAAGCATAGAGATCAGTAGCATTCTCGGGCCAGGCTTGAATCAACAGAAATCCTGAAATAAAGAAAAGAAGATTAAAAAATAATAATAATGAAATTAAACCTGTACTGGCAGCAGAACCTCCTCCTTGACCAAATCCTGCGCCAGGAGAAGGCGCTGGTGCTTTCCCTATGCTTATCTGAGAATCTCAAACTGAAACATGACATTCTAGGGAGCAGGGAGATATTTTTAAACCTTGTTTTATAAACAGTTTACTTCTTAGCCCACCACGAGGGCTTAAGAGCATAACAGACGAGGATGTCAGTGGGCCGCACATCCTGCCACACCGAGTCACCAGTGATGATGGCTCTGAGAGGCTGCAGGCTCTGATCCTGTGGTAGAAAAGTATCACTCCGTCCCATTTGTGAGCAGACCTTAGCGGAGAGGAAAACTGAAAAGCAAGAACAGAGGAGAACAGACAGCTACTTGGAGCGGATTTGCTGAAGCAAGCAGAATTCCCTGCTCAGCTGAGCTGTTTGGGAGGACAGGGAGAATCTGGAAAATTGCAGGTTGCTGTATGACGCTCTGCAGTTAGTCATTGCCACCCTGAAGGGAACTAGACAGGTAAGAGAGAAAAAAAAAAAGGGAACTGGAGTCTGGTCTGCGGATCCAGCTCCGATGTTACATTCATTTTGTAATGGGCTGGAAAAAAATTACTTTTAATTGATACTTGGTGTGAGACAGCAGCTGAGCTGAGCACTCTGCTGGCTGCTTTGTGCTCATGGCGATACAGTCACCCCAAGGGAGAGCTCTTCAGGCTGGAGAGGGTGTCTCCGTAAGGATGACGCAAGCCACTGAGCACGCTTCCCTAAGGAGCTGCTGAAAGGTTTTCCACAAATAGAAACACGCTTGGCTTTTCTTAGCTGGAGTGGTACGCCTCCGCATCACCACATGCTTCTTGGGTGGCTGAGGATCTCCTCTGCTCTTACTCTTCTCTAGGGCTGACAGTTCAGCAGAAGGGGTGTTCTGGCCAAACCACACACCTTGGATGGGAGACCAGTATGGGTTATGTGGGCGTAATGCTGGCAAGGCACTGCTGACCACCTTGGTGAAGAGTGACCCTTGGTAGCTCAGAGACAGAAACTCTTTGCTTGCTCTTCTCTTCATATGCTTAAAAAATTTCCCTTCTCTCCCTCTGTATTTTGGCAATATCAGTCAGAGAGAACATCTCAGCTGAAAACTCATTGCTAACCTGATATTTCTTTGACTGTTTTGAAGACATCCAGCTTCTTGGGGTCCAAGGGTAGAGTCTTTGTGAAGGCATCGCTGAAACAAACAGAATGAAGAATTGGGAAAAGAACAGTTCAGCCTCCCCAGCCCTTCTTTCTCCCCAGCCCTTCTTTCAGTGCTTAGTGATCAGCAGGTAACTCACCCCAGAAAAGCAACTGGGAGAATGCTGACATCCCCATTGATCTTGGTACAGTTTTTGAAGGAGTCAATGTTTGTGGCATTTATGGAGAGGATCCCTTTAAGTTCACCTATTCCAATGCCATTGCACACTGTTAAAGGAAAGATACAAAATGAGAAGGGGAGAAGGGTGAAGCCCAGTTACATGGAAGGGGAGAAACACAGAGGTGCCATGAAAAAGCACTCCAACTCTGAGTTTCACAGACCTTTTGTCTATTTTTGCTTTTCAGAAAGTGCCACAAGATAACTGCTTCCTGCTTGCCCAGCTGTGCAGCTCTGGTCTGAGCTTCTCTGCACACAGGCTTTGTATGGCACATGCTCCTCTTTCTCTCTTTGTCCCAATTTAATTTTATTCCCCTTAACGAGGTACTGGGAAGGACAAATGAAGGATAAGGCTGATGTGCAAGATACACTTGCAGAAGCACACGGTTTATCTACAAGCACCCTGTACTTGTGGCGTATCCCAGCTGGAGAGCATGCCCCACAGTCATGTTTCCTGATCAAACCACTTGTCAGATTTCCGAACAATCAGCGGATCTTACCGATATTGAATTTGCGCTTAATTAAGATCAGAACTCCCTGCACTTTTTCTAATGAATTACCTATCCTCTCAAAGCCTCACTGGTTTATTCCATGCTTTTATACCTTTGCTGCACAGCCCATCACACTTTTTACACTTCCGAACACCATTTTCTTCCACTTCGTAAGTATCAGCATTGCACGAGCGAACACAGGAGCCATGGTCTGTCACCACGTAGTTGTCTGGGAAAAAAAAAGGATACAAAAGTCACTGAAAGACAAGAGGGATGCATTGGGAGCTGGACAAACACTTCAGTACTGGTGTAATACTTTTGTCACACTCAGAAAAGTACAGGCACTAACTATGAATACTCACAAACGTCATTTGAAGGTAGATGAACATACAGTGCCATCACCATTTTACAGAGAGGGACATGGCCACAGAAGGATAAAACAACATTCAAGTCTTGATGGGTTAAAAAAAATACATACATGGAACAGCAAGAAAGGAAAAGCAAGCATCTGTAGATAAAACAATCACACAGATTGAGGAGGAGCACTAAAATCAACTACTTTCTACCAGTCCTAATTAAGAACCAGTTAAGAGCTGATAATTTTTTGATTTCATATAGCCATTGTTTTGATGATTTTTTATATGATGCCTTTCCCTCCACCAAGAGGAAAACTTTCAGAAGTCAAAATGTAATGACAAAAAATCAGGGAAGGTGATGGATGAAGTTTGAAGAGGCTCACTTTGTCACCTGTTCCCAGTTCTCACAGGAACTGAAGAGAACAAATGGTGTTTCACTTGTCCACAACACAGAGGGATGACAGGTCCCTTCCCACCTCTCTCCAACCCCCACCTCCTCTGCGGGTGCAATCTGAAATGAACTTACGTGGACATTCCTTCACGCAAGTGGCTCCAAAGCTGTATTTTCCATCAGGGTTGACATCCATCTGGTAGGTGGTGGGGTTATACAGGACTAACGGGGGACACGTATCCTTGCATGTAGCATCATCCCGAAACTTGCGGCATGCCTGGCATTGAACAACAGCACCCATTAAACCACCTTCTCCTTAAAAAGTGATAATGCTTGTATATCAGGCCTTTAAAACACTCTCATCTGTTTCCTGCTTAGCCCTATTGGAAGTCCCAGGCAGCTACAGGGATGGTCCCTCAGGCTTTGAAGGTGAAAGGTTCCTTCACGCTGGGCAATTGAGTTTGATATTTTTTTAAAAATAGAAACCATGAACTTTTCTTTTTCTTAATAAGAAATCTTGGCACTCCGGTGCAAAGCTGCTGGGATTCACGTGGGAACAGGAGTAAATTTGCATGCCTTAGACAGAAAAAATTTCCCTACAGGCAGCAACTGGATCAAGACAAACGGTACTTTTCTTGGCCACTTTTTAATAACCTACATCAAATCAAGTCCTTTCCTGCCGATTACTGACTTTTCTGGCTAAATATTAAACCGAAACCATTATATTTGGCTGTAGGTAATGAACAATTTAGCAGGCATTTATGAAGGGCAAGTTGGTTCTTCCAATCTAAGTCTGCATTAAATTAATAATCACTCTCCTTTTCCCTTTCTTCTCCACTGGCTTTCTAGATGACAGAGAATAACTGTCTGCCTTGTGAGCCAGTAAGGGCATTACAGCCATGCAGCTTAAAAGGGCACCAGGAATAAAGATAACTTTATGGTTTCTATGGCAATTACTCAGATGAAGTGTAGTGTGAATACGGGGAAGATTTAAAGCACAGCATACACTGACCCCCTGAAACTCTTGGAGAGAAGTCAAGGGACCTTTTTTTCCCCCTAAAGAAGCTTTGTGTGCTTTTTCTCCGTCCCAAGGTTCCCCAAAAACAGCGCTTATGTGTCAAGTGAAAACCAGAAAGGGAAACCTTGATTTCATGTCTGAAGTTCAATGAAATGCAGAAAGATGAAGATCCACCATATCTTATTCCCCTTAGAAGTTCTTGCTTTAGTAAATCAAGATTATTACTGACTAGTGCTAAGGAGCACAGGGCAAATTTGTGCTGGCCTGCAAAATTGCTGTAGCACAGGGGCTACTGTGGACCTGAGGATCTGCCCATGTGGGGAAGCCACCCTACAGCAAACACTTAGATGCTCTACAACAACTTTGTAGTCACTGGGCACTCAAAGGCACTAAAGCTGGTCTAGAATGCACTAGTAAGGTTCACTGACAGAGTCAGTAAAGACCAGCTAAGGCTGCTGTGAAGTTCATCTCATCTTCCCTCCCACCAACCACCCACAAAGGGAAGTCTTGGAGCATCCTCCAGGACAGCATCTCTCAGAGGGCGTCTTGGGTTGAAGAAGGCTGGAGGACCTGCAGCTGAATGCCTGCCTCGCTGTATCAGGGATTTAAGCAGTTATGGTGGTGGTGTGGCATCATTACCAGGCAGTCACTCTCCCGAGGCCCCGTGCATCCCGCAGCGCACTGGTTGTGGCAGCAGTCGCTGGGCACCTTCCCCCTGCAGCGGCCAGAGCACTGCTGGGCACAGATGACTTTTGTTACTGGAAGATACAAGAAAAAAATGAGAAACATCAGCTGTACTTGCTGCACTGAGATCAAGAAATATGGAGAAATGGTCTGGTGCAGGATCTGTGCTAGTTTTTCCTCATGGGATGCACATTCTGTCCTCACATAAGGCTAAAGTTTGGGAGGGGTGAGAGCTGGTGTGGGTGGTAGTGAGCAGGAATTGTGCTCAGCCTGTAATTATCTTGGCTGTTGCGAGGTGCTAAGAACGCTGATCCCAACCAGGAAATATGCCTTGCTTAGAAAGAGCAACTGGGTCCCTGTCACATCAATGCCCAGATCAAGAAAAACTCTGTGGTGTCATTGCATCCTACATCTGGGAAACAGAGCAGGATCTGCCTCCATTTCACTGAAAAAAGTTGCTATTATTTTTGCTAGCTTTGGGAAAAACAATGTGGCAGAACTGCCAGGGTTTCATACTAAAAAGGGAAACCATACATTGTTGGTGTGGTGTCAGGATCCCTTCAACGCACTAAAAATATTCTGAAATTTGCAGAGAGGGGAGACTCACTCAACAAACAGATTTCATATGCGCATTGAATTATTTTTCTTTAGGCTTCAATTCCTTGGCCAAATTTTATCTTCATTACACAATTCCCACAGGGTTTGCACCACTGCAACCACCCAGAGGAAGAACTGGCCCTGGTTCAGCTTTTTTCAGGGAAGCAAAAACTGCCTGCAACATTTTGCTGAGAATTGGGAAAGTGTCTCCATTTGAATAGCAAAGCAGCAAAAAGGATAATCAGAACAATTAAAAAAAAACCCAAAAAACCAAAAAACTGAAACTACCACAAACCAGAAAAGGGATTGCTTGTTCTCTAGAAAAAAAAAAAATTACTTTTCCACAGAGCCTGGCATTAGACATCAGAGAAACCTGATGGCTACTCTGCTTCATTAAAGCACCCTGAGCCTTTCAGCTGTGCTCTACACTAACTGGTATCAACTTTGCAGTTGGCACAAATGGGTTACAAGACCACCATGAATTCCTGAAGGTATGAAATAGAAGGTTGTTAATTGACAAAAAATTATTGCAATAAGTAGCCTGCTACAGGGTATATAACAGTGATTTTTAAAAATCATACATTCTATCTTTTTCCGTTACACACTTTTGTATCCAAACTGTATTATTTCATTAATCTTGCAGGCCTGTAAGCAAGATAATATACTTTCAAGTATATCAAGGAAACAGATTATTTCTACAACATGCATTAGCTTCTCTGATAGCAACTCCTTCATTCCACTAGAAACAGGGGAATAAGAGGCACATGGTTCTACATGAACAGTGTTCTGATATAATTTTTTTTCATAAGCATTAGCAGGGGAATAAAGCACCTCATCACTTTGATAGCTATTGACTAGAGCTTCCTGCTGGAAATATATATCACAGCAGACGTTTTTACATCGTACAGAATATCCCACGTTCATTTTCAGGACAAAAAAACTTTCCCACATATGGAAATGTGGGAAATATTTTCAGTTGGCCACGTTCTCAAATGCCTGGAGAGGTGAGCAAGAGCCTGCAAAAGGTTTCATTTTATGCACTCATCAACCTCCCGAATCAGCGAGAGTTTGTAAATGCTAAAAGCCTGACGGGTTGAGAGACCTGAGGTTTTGCAAGGCCCTGAGACAGCTGTGCAGAACCAGCTGCGGGGACCAACCCGGGAAGGCCTCTGAGTATTCAGTCACTGTCCACCTTGAGAGCCAAGCTGCAGAGCTGTCTGAAAAAACACTAAAGCTTTTGCTAAATGATGACAGAAAAGATTTGCTCAAGCTCCAAGTTGTATAGATTTGGCTTGATATTTGCAGAGAAGAAACTTAGGGTTAGGTGATTATTTGCAACAGAAAACTGAAGATAGGATATTGCTTCCATTTGCATCATGCCTAGATCAGCGCTTTTTTCACTGAACATTTCACAAAACAAAGATTTAGAAATAGGTTATTTCCCCACTTTTTAGAGAAGAAAGAAATAATGAAGTATGGTCTTCCTCCTCAACCTTTACTTTAGGAAAAATAAAACCTTGTAAAGATGTTTCTGTTGCTCTCTTGATATCAGGCAAACATCCTACCTGCACAATTTTACAGTAAAACACAGGCAGCCAAACATTCCTATTTATATAATTAAAAATGGCTACAGAGAGCCTTTCAAAGGTCCTCTGAGTACAGTATGTAGTGCGATTAAATCCACATGAAGATGACATAATTTGTGTTGACAAAAAAAAACCTACGGGGATTGCAAAAAGAGAAATTAAAAGCAGCAAAAATTGGGTTACACTGTTACTTCTAAGAGTAGAAAATAATCCCAAGTATTAATATCATTAATTGGCCTGCAGAATGACTCTGCAGGAAACAGCAGGAAGGCAAACAATTCACCATGCAGTTACTGTGTTCCCTGTTACATGGCAAAATAACCGAAAGAATATATGCTCTGAAGCGAGGATGGGAGAGAGCTGTGGGCGACAGACAAAAGTTTTCAGTGCAGGAGACACCTGCAGAATTTTGCTTCTGGAAGAACAGCACATCTGCAGGGAAACCCAAACCCAAGGCAAACCACCTTGAGGTTTCCCATCCAGAAAGGGAACTGCTTGTAGGGACTAGGCATGGTTGTCCTTCCCTATGACTACCCTTGTGCAGACCATGTCCATGCATGGTGTGCTTCAAGAAGTCCCAGCATGGCAGGATGCAGAGAAGGACAAGTGTGATACACATGTTACTAATTTGCGCTTGACAGGTTAATTTTTCAGTAGATAGAAATTTAGTATGTTAGAGTATACAAGCTATTTCTTAATTAATCTTACATTTTTGGCAGTTCTGTTCACCAGGGCCCCAGCAGTGGTCCTCTGTGCAGTTCATGTGGCATTTGGGACCTAAAACATGAGACAGAGCATAGTATTTTGTAACCACAGAAAACAACAACATACCATGAACCCCGGAAAACCATGACTTGAGATTTGGTTCTCAATAAACCAGTGTAGGAAGCACCTATGTAACGATGCTCAAAAAAATGGTGAACTTTAATCCTTATCCCTTTGTTCAACTCCGCTTTCCTACGTGCAGTTCTCCACCCCCACACCTTTGAACAAGCGAGCACAACACCCAGCCAGTCTAGCTTACGAAAGACGTTCACTTTTCCCAGGAACAGGAATCTCAGCTACTGCCCGGCTGGCCCTTCTGCTGGTGGGGTTTGCGTGCAATGGCAAGTCACCACTGGCTTGCAGCCGGGCATGTGCCAGCTGCTCACTACAGGCCACATGTAAATCAGCGTTTCTGAGCAATGCAGTTCTAAAAAGTAAACGAATCCAACTGGATTCACAGGTAACCGCCAGCTACTCCGACCACAAAGTAATTTGACTCGTCTGTTTCACACCCTCCTCCCATCCTCTGCCAAGAATACTCCTCGGTGGAGGACTGCACTGCAGATGGACAATTAATGGAGAGGTGATAGGGTGGATGGACACCCTGCCTGACCTCAGTGGTTCAGTGCTGGTTCTTTCCCATCCCTCCCTCCTTGCTCTCTTCTTTCTTTTTCTTTCTCTTAATGACAAGCAGATTCCGAGAGAAACTACTTATTTTAGGTTATGGGATCGTTATTAAAGCCATAAATGGCTGTTTAAGCAGATTAATAGGGAATTCACTACATTTAAAAGGCATTTCCTACTAAAGTGTTCCTTCCTGTTAACATCATGTGATTCTCCCTCCCTCTGTCACCCATCAAATAGCTGAACGGATGCCAATACTTGTCCAAGAGCTGATTGATTTGGTGTGGGACCAAAGAACTCCTTTTCTTTTTTAAGTTGAAAAGTTAAAGATTAACATTCCTGGGGTGGTCAGAGCCAAACTTCTGTGCTGACATATATAGTTCGCAACTGCTTGATTACGCTAGGGCTCTGCACAAAAATAAGTCAACACAGAAGTTGGCTATTAGCTCAGGCAATTATGCAACTGGAAGAAGATAAAGAAAATATGTTTTCCCGTCAATTTATAGTGCCAGAAATTAAATGCTCAGAAACGAAAATAAACTTTCCTTGAAGTGACTGGGGATTTTACAAGGGACTCCTAAGGCTGAAGGATTAGCTTAAGCCTACTCTAACCATATGCTATACAAACTTTCAAATATCCCCCCGTCTCCCTGCTGATCTGAAGCATCAGATTTATCTGCCTGTTTATCATTATTTTTGCAAGGGCAGTCTGTCCAGCCCAAAGCAGTTGGGTTTTACAGCACTCAGTATGGGCCTTAGCTCTAAAAAAGCTTCAAGCAACTCCACGAAGGTACCCACATGGACTTTCTAGACCCAAACCTTACATTGTAAACCGTAGATTCCTGGAAAGCAAAGGAGTGCACGTTTTCCTTAGATGTGTTTGATTAACACATATGTAGAGTACTGCCTTAAACCAAGAACTTTGCTGAGCTCTGAGTTAAGGACCTGAGCTCTGAGTTAATGAAAAATTCTATCTTAGGCCAGTGGTGCAGAAATGAAAGCACTTCCCTTGGAACTGGGCTTGGTAGCCCTCGTGTGAAAAACTGTTGGACCACAAACCTACTGCGTGAAAGATGGTATGTTTATTATACTGTCTGAAGTGGAGGGGGAGAGCACATAGCATTTTTGGTAAGTTAATACTCACAAGAAGACAAGTTGCTTGCAAACTCAAGCACTGTGAGAGGCTTCTTGCTCGTGTCAATGATGTCATTCCAGAGAACAGTGTCCATGTTGCAGAGTTTGGGGTTGTTGCTGATTTTAACACCTCCATTGAGAATTTCTGTTACAGAAAGAGAATTTGTAAGCGAAGCAATTCCCTAAGACTTCTGTCTCTGATCTAAAGAAAGAGAAATAAAGCACATATTTCTCCACCTCATGCTGACAGAAAAGGACAATTTATATAACTAACACCAGGCTCAGACTGACAGGTTCTGGAGAGTCAGCTGCTCTTGGATGCCATAAAGATGTCAGTACACGTGGCTTTCTGCCTGGTGCCACCTCTAGGGGCCATAGCACTCAGCAGAGATGGCACTGCTGGTGTGCATAGACAGAGACTGTGTGAGACTCTAACGCACAGATCACCAGTTCCCACAGGGACTTAACAGAAAATACTGATGTGTATGCACTGTAATCAAATAATGCAAAATAACAAATGGATACTTCTTTGCCAGTTTGGGGGACAGAAATGAATCTCACCATCTTGTTGATGTTTTGGATTTTCTGTCATCTTTCTGCAATGGGAAATTATGAACTTTCTTCGCCTTTTAAAGAAGACTGGGTAGCAGGAAGGCAATTAGGAAACTATATTCAGATCCTTGTTTTTAAAGCAGGAGTTGATGGCATTTGAGAGGCAATCTCCAATTAGATCTTGAGACCAGTAAGACAACAGCTGAAGTTTGCTTTAGAGGTGCCTCCACCTCTTGCTTTCCTCTCACCTGATAGCCGCTTCATTGGCAGCTGCCGGAGTCCCTGGGTTTTATTCATGTGGTAATTGGATAAAACTGCCAGGGCATAAGAGTTGTCATACAGCACATTGCCTCGGATGATCTGGAGGTTTTCTAGGGGAATGACGTCCACCATGTTAAGTGCGATGAGTACGTAGCCGGCGACCTCCTGTATCGACTGAGAGAAGAACAGAAGAAAACACGGTGCTTAATCCATAGGACTCCTCAATAATCGTTTTCTACCTCCCACCCGTCCAATCCACCATCTTTCAATTTTAAGGAGCGATAAACCATTTAATCTCATTGAAATACGTAAATCTGAGAACAAAAACGGACTACGAGGAAAACTTTGCCAGTTAAGCAGGTATAAACTCATCTTTCGAGCAGCTACCACGGTGTCACTGAAAAGGTCCAGCTTACCCCTGCTCTGGGTAAGTGGGGCTAACTAGGGGATGCAGGCAAACAGGGTAAGCATGTATGATATGGCAACTCAGTGTGATGTTTCCCTTAAATAACTGCCTAGCCTCCAACCACTAGCAGCACAGAGATGCCATCTGATTCAGGCTTTTACATTCTCTTTTCCGTGCCCCTTTCCTTGCAGATCTTCCACTGCTCATAAGAGGGGAAGATCAGGAAAGCTTCTCCTTTTTAAGTAACATATATTTACACAACAAAAATACAAGTGAGGTACTGTTCCTGCATGTAGGTCATTTCCTGCTTTGCACTGCGAAATGTGTGCATTTCTATCTCCTACAAAAATGACCATAAATGAAAAACCCTCAGGCTACCACTTAGGATATTTTCCTGTTCTGTGAAGACTACCAGTGAATTTTCAAGAGACCTGTTATGTTCCTGGGAACACTGAGCTCCATAGTCAGGTTGTGCTTCAGAGAGAAGAATACCATCATATTTATAACCCATGTGTCTGAACTATACATTTTCTGATCTTGCTTGTTACTTGCTGGTGGAGAATGTAGAGGCCCCCAAGTGAGACAGTGCTCCCTCCTCCCCATGCTGCAGCTGAGTTTTAGCATCCATTCCCTGTCCTTTCCTCCCCTCCCTCAGCTTGCCATAGTTACTCAGGGACTTGTGCACAAAACAAATGTTGAGATGGGAGTAGCCCGTGTGTCAACTGCGGAGGATCGTCTTGAAGATCGTTTGAAGAATCCACGTGGGAAGTTATTGCACAGGACTTGCCTGCCTGCTCGGGGTGTGAGCACTGCAGGCTACAGAGGGACTCACCACAACGGCAGGGGAAGGGGCCACAGTTTGAAGAAGAGAATGGGAAAGGCCTCCACACTTCAAAATCTGCCATCAGTGGGTCGCCACTCACTTTGTGCTTTGCTTTGCCCAACAGCGCCACAAAGTCTTTTGCTCTCTGAGAAGTAAGGCAATGGGTAAGGATGCAATTGGAACGACAAATAAGAAGAAACCCACCTGCTTGGCACCCATTACAGGTTAGCAAATGTTTGAAAAGCTATTTGTCAAAGTGCCTGATTTGTATAGTAGAGTTGAGCATATTCTGCAGCCTACAGGTGTGTTTAGACTGTGAGCTGCAATTTCTCTGGCATTAGCTAGCTATGTTTTTTGGATCACCACAGAATTTTATCAGTAGCTGATCCTCTGCGTTTTCCTCAAAAAATGGAGTAAGATTCCTTTAGCAGAGAAGACCACATGGGCCACGAACACTAACCTTCAGGAAAGAGAGGTCACGATTGTGCTCCACGTATGTAATCTCCAGGTTGCTGAGCACCACCTCACAATTGTTATACATCCTCTGCAGGCTGGTGAAATGGTCTTCCACATGTCCCAGTTGGGTCAGCTTGTTATTTGTCCCTTGACAAACTGTGGGGGAAAGAAGAAAGCTCCATGAAGGAAAGGGAGAATATAAAGACTTGTTGCCTACTTATCTTTACAAGCACCACAGTAAGTTAAGCATCAGTTTCATAAGAAACAAGAACGTTATCTGTCTGATGGCAATAGTGTAGGAAGCATGCAGTGTTTCCCAGGGACAGAGATGCATCAGAATTTAGAGCTGGAATAATCCTCCGTCACTTTCTGTTACATAAAAAGCTCCAAAACAAGGCTTTTGTACATAAGTAGCACTAAGTTTTCCTGTATCACAAACATAACTCAGTTCCTGAGGAGAGGACAGTCATAGAGTACCATCAATCATTACTGAAAATAGAAGGAATCCCCAAAGGCCACTTCCCTGAGGACCCATTACTTCAGAGGGAGTTGGGTCTCCCTCTAAGCTCAGTGGGAGCAAGTGGGGGCTTCCTACAGGATCCCTCAAGCTACAAATCCAGGTTTTAAGAGCAAACTGAACCTCCAGGAATTACATATCTCTTGCAAGTCCGACACTTTGGGAGTATGATAAGATTCAGGAGATTTCCTGGCATATTCTGCTTTGGCACACAAATATCCCTTTGTCTACTTTGCTGATGGGGAAGGAAGAGGTGTCCACTGAGATTCCAAACATTTATAAGAGCGAGATGGAAAAATTAGTCCCCACCTGAAATTATATTACTCTGTTTTATTAAATCTAGAAGAATTGACAAAAGTTATCACCACAATATTTGATTGCGACGGAAGACCAAAATGCAAATTGCTCTGAAGAAATAATACAACACATAACACCCCAAAACTGTACTCAAATAGTTTCTCCCTGGCCTATCCTTTCATAGCTAAAATGAAAACATCTCTGAGCTATCCTAATATCGAAGAAATCAGAACAATCCACAAGGCAATGTGGTAAAATACTTCACAACCCCTTCCAGGTGGAAAGCTTCAGCCCAGCCTTGCTGTTCAGTGGGAGCAAAAGGAGGCTTTTGTCTCATCACTGTTACAATGCAACCCTAGCCTGACTGCACAGCTTTCCGTAGCACACTGAAAGAATTGCATCCTTTTAACTTGGAGAAAATAATACATGAAAAGATACTTTTGTCGAGTCATAATTCCTAGAGGCACCAATCACAAGCTGGAACACCACTGTGTGGGGTGCTGCAGAGCAAATAACAATGACTCTCGACAAAGCTGAAAATAAGTTTTGGTGCTAGCAACATAAGACGACACCTGTTGAAGATTTACTGAACAGCTGATGTTTTATTAGTAGGAAAAATAACTTAATAAGCAGTGATAAAAGCACCACTTACCAGTCGTCTATACCATTCACTGAACACGTGCTACTTCTCAGTACAGCCAGCATTACGGAGTTACAGTGACAACAGATTGAATACTCTTGGACAAGGCTTAAAGCAAGGCTATTCACTCACATTCCTCAGTTATTTCTCATGATACATCTAGATAAACATTATAGTGTTTGGGATCAAACTGCTAGTAAATGGGGACAGTATAACAGGGGTTGTGAGTACACCACCTAAGCTGCTTTTTACTTCACAAGCCTCAAGTGCAGAAAAAGACATTTGCTTTGGATTTCTGAATTTCTTTACATTTGTTTTAGACATCTTAGCTGGATTTTCTGTTCCATTTTCAAACTTAACTGTTCCAATGTGTTCCTGCTTAAAACCCGTACTTGCCTTCTGCTTCAAGTACAAGGACCACAAATTATGAGCTAGAGCCACAGAAAGGGGTTTTTTGTTTGTTTTTGTTTTGTTTGGGGTTTTTTTTGTGGAGCGGTCACATTTTGAAGGCAGAAAGTTAGAAGTCCTGTCATACTCTAGTCTGCTCTGGAAAGTGTGGTGGCATTGGGGACAGAAGTGAAGAAGCTTTGAACTGACTGGAAGAGTAAAAGAGTTGTCCCAGAGGTCGTCTTGAATTTTAAATAATGTTATCCTATTACCAAGGAAAAAAGCCAGTAACGAGAGATTCTCGGACAATTAAAAACCTCAACTTGGATGCTCAGTTTAGGCATTGCATATCTGATCTTTAAAACAGTGTGATTTTTGAAAGCACTCAAACACAATGCAAGAGCAGATGCAGTTTAGACTTCTCACAGAAATAAAGACATGTAAGTCTGTAAGTCAGCCTGCTATGGTCTTCAGGGCCCACAAATGACCTGGGGCTCTTACTGCACCTCTCAGGCTAACAGCGAAGATCTGCCCTGATACCCAAGACAGGCCTGATGCAAAAGATGCAGTGTTTATGCTATGTCTGAGCTGAAGGAGAGGTGGAAGGAGGAGCCTTGTCTGGTGGCATCTTCTGGCCACCCGTGCCCCTGATCGACCTTAAGCAGTTTGGCACCGGTCAGGCTGTGCAACAGCTCCCTGTACAACAGCTCACTGAAAAAAACACATAAGACAAACTGCACTCATCTGAATGTGCCTCTCTTGGGATCAGACAAGTGTTGGAGCTCTGAACCTGGGTCAGACGTCTTGAGAAACACAGACTTTTTCATTGCTCATTAGGTCAAGGCTGATGCAGCAGGCAGAGGGCATGGCTACTTTTGTGCTTCTCCCTCTCCCGCGGGACCACTCGGTGAACCATGCCAAACAGCTGATCCAAGCTACAAATAATGCGGTACAATAAATAAATAATTGGTCAGAGGGTATTTTTAGCCCAGAAAAGCTCACTGATTTGGTTCAGCATTGTGCCCTATGCATTCAAACCAGCTCCGAGGATGGCAAGGAGGGAGAAGCAAATAGTCAAGAGAAGGAGCTTGCCTGCTTGTGAAGCTGCAGAGGGAAACCCAGACATAACAAGCTTCAAAGAGGCATCAGGTTGGTCCTCCAGGATTTACTTTTTTCCCCTGTACTGTAAGTAGAGAGCACTTTTATGGCTGTCTACCAAAGGTGTCTTGAGCCACATGCAAAACACAGGTCCCCTCCATCAGGCTCATCACATCTTCTGTGCAATGAACAGTAGATGTAGATGAGGTGTTAATTAAGATCTGGAGAGCAGAAGAAAATGAGTTGCTTCTTTGAAGAATTCAACAGTATGTGGCTAGCGTCAGTCAGACCACCACAGAGGAGCTTTCCCCCTCAGGCAAAATTTTTTGTTTGCTCAAAGAGATACAAGGTCAATTCCCTGTTTGCTACAAAGAGATCTAAGTACATCCACAAAGTGAATTTCATCACTCCAATATTTACCAAATGGCAACCTGGGTCATAAGCTGTATATGCTGAGTAAATGAAACCCTAATCAAACAAAACAAGCTAACCCCCTCCAGCAGTATTACTGAACTCAGGCAGAGGTGCAGGATAATTTTCCAACTAGAACATTTGGAAAGAAAAGAAAATGGCCTGTTTGCATCTGACGAATAATATAATTCCTGCAATTTCTTTGCTTATGGAAACTGTGTTCTGAAAAGATACACGCTATAATTATCTGTAAATAATATTGCAGTGTGAATGCTGCTCTGGCCAGAGGCTAAAGCACAGACAATGAGGTGCTCGCCTCGCTCTGTAGAGTTTTAAGTGGGATCTGCATGCTCGAGTGGATGGAATTTATTATGATTTAACCACTATTGAGCTTGACCTATTTGCCCTCCAAAGGACGGATTATGAAGCCACATACACTCATTACACACTTTCATTTCAATGTGAAGCAAAGCCAGCACTATCCAGGTTTAGGAGTCAATGGTGCACAGGGCTACTTGCATGATACTGCTGGGGGCTATGGAAGCATGTCCCACATAATACACTTTCTATGTGGGCACTTACACGTGGCTCTAGCACATTTTAACTAAAAAGCAGAGTGAAAAAAATCAGGGTGAGAATGCCCCTGACCAGCAGAAAAGCTGAGATCTCAACTTCAGAACTTAACTTCAGGTTGAACCCTAAAAGATAAAAGCCTTTGCTTTTATCAGCAATGCTAATATAATAAAAATACAGGCAATCTGGAAAGTTTTGACACAGAGAGGCCATCCCAAGAGGCTGCTGTCTGGAGCAGCGCTGAGAGCAGGGCTGCGTGCTGGGAGCACGGGGTTCTCCCACCCCAGCTCACGTGATCTGGTACACTATACCAAAAGATGCAAACTTGCTGAACTTTGGCAGTTATGAAAAGTGCAGGGTTGGGTGTCTTGGACACTAAAATCCTTTGTGTGTCCACAGCCATGCTTGCTAGTCCCCTTCTCTGCCTCAGACTTGGACTTAAACGAGTACTTCTAGGTGATGCAAACAGATTTACCACCTGCAACCCTTTGCTCCTTGGCCATATTTTTTCTTGTGAAGCCCAAAGCAGTGGAGTGAAACCAAAGCATTTCTTAAATGGCATTTTCCCCAAGTGATGGTAGGGAGATAGAAGGCATCCATCCAGCTGTAATGCTAAGCAACTGTATTCTCCCAAATCCATACAAGCTCAGATTAAACAAAGCGGTCCCTGCAGCAATTGCCCTGATACAAACAAAATCTGTTTTCATCTTCTCCATAGAAAATCTCTGATTACTTAAGTCCCAATCCTGTCAGGCATATTTGCCCCAGACCTGAGAAAAACCTCAGAGCATACTTTGAAACCAAATTATCACCAATCCCTAAATCATCAGCTGTTTCTATCCATGCTTAGCCTATGTTAGTCTCCCCGCAGCTCTGACAGACACATCAAAATAATAACTCATAAAGGCAATTTCAGAGATATTCAAGTCTATTTCCATGCTTCATATATCATAACTATATATGCCCTGGTATGATAAATTTATATACTTCTCCTGCATGTTTTCTAGTCATTACTGACAACAACACAAAACTTGGAGATAAGAGATATTTATTCAATCTGCCAGTATATTTATAAATATTCTACTCTTGCTATTTGTTAGCAGTAATTTCACTTTTGATATTTTTAGGTATTTCATGGAAGAGCAGTACAATACTGAGGATTTGGTCCAAAGCTGCCGCTGAAGGCCTGGGGAAGATAATGCTACTTGGTACAGTACAATCAGTGCTGCCCACAACCAATTCACCTTTACCAGAGTACAGGGGTGGAAAAAAAAAAAAAAAAAAACAACTTTCAAGAGAACTGGAATATTTTTGCAAGTAATACTGCTCAATTTGGGTATGCATGGGCAATCACACCATCCCAACTCAGTCGGTTAGCCCCTGGATAAGCCCCACACAACACCCAGGGCATCCTGGTCATGCCCTGCACCTCCACACTCTTCCCTGGGAGAAAAACTGTTTCTCCCTTATGAGAGCTGCCACTGACCTTCATCTAGCGAGGCCTCAGAAATTAAATGAAGATGCTCGTGTCATTCAAGCATAAATATGCACATCAGCTAAAAGGGCATGTCCTGTATATCAGGTATTGTTTTTAACCAGCTTCAAAGCATACCCTTACAGCTATCAAACAGATCCACACACAACCTACTGTGGGAACCAGCGAAGTGCAGCTAGCACAAGCGATCAAAATAATGGCATTTAAGGTTACAAGAAAGTACTAGAGCAGACAGGACATTTGTCGTCATGACTAACCTGTTTCCTGATGGAAAGAGAAAGAAAAATGCAATGGTTTCCCTAAAGAAAACAGTACTTGCAAACCCATACAATGCCTAAAAGGTCCACTTTCAGCTTAACAACAGCAGCATTTGGGCACTGGAAATTCTTCTGCAGAAGATAATGATTTTTGCACATATTCAAATACTTTCATTTAAAACGCAGTGAAAAACAACCTCGTGTGGCTGTAGTAAGTCCCTGCTCAAACAGTGTGGTTTAGAGTAATGCAGTTGCTGAGATTAATTCCAACTTTTAGACATATTGGGACCAAAACAATGACAGAGTTCTTAAAAATACTTAAATGGAAAGTGTAACTGCAAAAGTGACCAAAACTATTGCTATAGTTGAGAAAAAGAATATGCTTTAAGGGAAAGCTTTCTCAGGTGGTTTCTTATTTTTATTTATTTGACAAACCCAACCTTTTCAGTTAAATGTAATTTTAGGCTTGCCTTGCTCCAGCTGAGAGTGGAGACCTTTCCTTCAATGTCAGAAGTCCCATCCTGAATTGCAAGGGATAGAGGCAGCATGACAGTTGGATGGTCTGATTGCTGGTGAGTGCCTCTGCCTGAAAAAATAAATAATCCTACAGAAACCAACTTGCTCCTGAGTGAAGACCTTGCCAAAGTCATAGTATTTCTGATAACAAGGGATTCAGCCTTATTAATTCCCCAGGGTGGTTTTTTTTTCCCTTTTTTTTTTTTTTTTTAATATTTCTATTTTTCTTCCCTGTTGCCATTATTTAATTCATCATGTATCTTCATTAATCCTTCAGATTAAGGCCAGACCAGGATGTGCTGAAATCAGTCTTTCTGCTGGCTTCAATGTGAACTGGGGGATTAAATTCTTCTCTCGCTGAATCCGGTGTAAGTTTGGAGCAAGTACAAGGACAGGGAGGGCTAGCCCAGAGTTTAGGCTTTCCCCTCTGAAGGCCCAAGGATGGAACTGTGGGCTTTTCTGCAGGTATCAGCAGAATTTCAAGGAAATGGGAATCGTCGCTTTGCAATTTTCTACAGTTTGGGAAAAGGTTGATTTCACTGCTAAGGATGCCTGCAGATGACACAAACACTGCTGCAGTTCTAAACAACAAAGAGAGACAGATGACCTGCACAGGCTGGTTTGTATAATTTAGGAAAACAAGCCCTCTGAACAACGCTATTTGACCTATAGCCAAAGGCAAGGTCTTACATCAAAGACTGCAGAACACATACTAGATAGAAAACGGGGTGCTGGGATGCAATTGCCTGGAAAAGGACTTGGGAATAGTATGAGGTGACCAGTGCATTGCTTGATGCAACAGAAAACAGCAGCCACTGGGTGCATCAGTGGGAAAATGCCGAGGGAAGGGAGGCAGAAGCTGGCATTAATCTCTGGCTGTGACTGAGTGGTGGCCTCTGCACTAGAGGGCTCTGTGCCCCTGCAAAGCGGATGCCACCTGATGCAGGTCCCACTCCCAGTGGTACCAGGATGCTCCACTCAGTTCTATTGCAAATGCCATCGCCAGTGAACTTAATTAATGAGCTGTTCCTACAATTTATTAGTAAGGAAAAATCAAGGATAAGGGAACTTCATATCTTTCAACCACTATGCACACATATATACACAAATGATAATGGTTAGTTTATAAATATTAGACACAACACTTAAAAAATTTTGTGCAGAAAACCATGCAGGCACCTTCCCCACCCTTTTAACCATCTTTACTGAAACTCAGGCTATAGTGACTCTGCTGTTTATAGTCGACATGGACTTTGAGGTCACCCCCCAGAAGTTTCTCCACGTGAACCCAACAGCGCAGGGTGACGAGCTTGGTCCTACAGATCTATCAGAAGCAGGACGGGCAAAACAATGTGTTCATGACACGGTTTGCCATTTTTAGGCACACGATTCCCTACGTACAACAAGCAACTGAAGATGGATGCTCTAAGGTGCAAAACGTGGCTCTTCAAATCAAAATGCCAAAGACAGCTTAGGCATCCAAGTGGTGTATAGCTTCACGCACCACAAACAAAGCAATGTTGCTCTTCTGGGCAGAGCTCTGGAGCGTGAGAGGGACTGTCATGCAGTCCCATTCACGTGAGGTTCAAGCCCTGGGAAATGGCCCACAGGAATGCAATGGTTCTGGCATCCACAGGGAATTTCTGCGTTGCTGCAAGTGGTGTAAAAACCTGCACACAGCGGAGCAGCAAGGGGCCAAGAGACCTCCAGCAACGAGCCTTGAATCTGGTGAGATATGCGTGGAAGGGCTGTGGCATCGCAAGACCTACTGTGGGATATTTGGGAGAACAAGTGGATAATAATGCATACGTAAGTCTGTGTTCCGGGGTCTAAAAAAAAAAAAAAAATGTTCTTCATTGTTGTTTGTTCTGGCAACATCTACAGAGCAGCACGATTTTACAGCTCAATAAAAAGAGACTGAAGATGCGTGCCCATGAAAATGTGGGACAAGTTGCTAGTTACATCAGCACTGAATTGTTTAAAATTGTTTCAAAATGTGTTGAGAAATGAGTGTTAAAGTATTAAACTACGCTGTGAACATTTTACATGTGGGATTTCTTGAAACACTGCAATTGTATATTTTAATTTGTGCCTTCCAATGAAAAAAGTCGTATGTTTTTCTTTATTTATATTAAATCAAGTCTTATGTTGCAGTAAGATGTGGTGTTCATGCACGTATTTCTGAATCCCCTGAGGTGTAAATTCTATGTGAGCACTCACACACTGGCTCAAAAAGGGCAAGAGAAACCACTTACAGCTGATTCCAAGAGCTTGCTATTACAAATGTAAACACATCCTTACTTTTTCACCAATAAATATACGATTACACATACACATATATAATGTATCTCTCCCAGATAAGCAGACTGACCTCTCTAGAGACTTCCTCGGGAGCTGGTTCCAGCCTCCTAAGGATTCCACTTGGAAAGCTACAGGTAGGATGATCTATGCCCCAAAATTCACTAGGAGACATCTTGTCCCTTAAGAATGAGATCACCTCCTCAAGTAAGACTAATACAAGACAAAAACTGCAGACAGGACTAAGATAAAGAATATTTACTGCTTCAAACAATAAAGGTGCTGTTAAGTTACAGTGCTCCAACACAAAGTAGCAGATGCCCTGTTAGCTAACTACAAAGAACAAATAAAAGCTGATAAAAAGCTTTAAAAGTTTGTCTTCGGCTTCTACGTGCTCATGGGAATAAATGCTAACACTACTACACTAGGCTTCCAGCCTAAATTTGGATATTTGTGCATGTTGATGAGCAAGCAAGTTAATACATGCTGCTGGGTTTGAAAAGCCTCCAGTAATATTTTAGTTTAAAAGGAAAAGCAGAAGAGCATAGTAGATGTAAACGAGTTCTGGATCACCTTCTGTTCTTCATTTAAGCCTTGACTAAAACTCAGTGGAAAGACTGCTGTTGAAACAAGTGGGATCTGAATCAAGCTCTTATTACCCTTAATTTAACTGTGTGAAATTTAATAAATGAGGTAAATAGACTTTCTACCACCCTTTATTCTGGAAGGAGGAGAACTGCAATAACATTTTGAAAGCACAGCTATAAAGCCACAAAATTACTTAACGACACCTGGTAAGTTTTGAAGATGAAGACCAATTTTTCTTCAAAAGTCTGGGAAGAAAAAACATTGAATTTAGTCATTGTTACTATAAATGTTGCATGTTATAGCAAGTGGACTGCTTTTAGGGTTCGTCTTACTTAGCAATAGGGAATCTCAGCCACATTCAATGCCAGAGTTCAGTTTTGTGAAGAAATGCAAACAAGTTTGAACATTTTAAAAGGTACTTGAAATGCATGATTACAGTACATTACATGCTGTGCAAACTCTGAAAAAGTTCTTCTCATGACTTGCATGGTTAACCTCTGTCATGCAACCTTGAGCTGGTAGGAAGGCAGTCTTCCTCGTGTTCTTTCACCCTTTTCAGCAAAGCAAATGCTCCATGGCTTAGCACTGAGTCCAGAAATTCTGCAATCTGAACTCTAGAAATACGACATCATACTGGATAAAGCTCTGCTAATGCTCTCAAGCTTCTATCATCGTCATGTCCATTTGCACAGGTCAGAGAAAAGGAGATGGTGGGGTTTATCTTTTTATTGCTTATAGGATAGGGCCCAGGCACAAGCCCTGACTTTTCAAAACACTTCCTCCTTATTTTTCTCCAGGGCTTGAAAAGAAATATTTCTGTTTCTGCATGAAGTATTTGAGATCCATACATGCAATGTGTTGAACAAAAGCCTCTAAAAAGCAACTGCTACTTGTGGCAGACATCTGAGGACCCCTTATTTATCACTTGTTGTTGAAAATGCTAATAAAAGAAACATATTAAAAAATGGGTAAATGAAATTATTTTCTTCAGGAAAGAACAAAAGACCAGATTTATCAAAAGGTTGCACCTTATATTAACCCATGTGTCTTTTTAGGTCACATTATTGTTTCATATATACTCAGAACTTATGTCTGTTTAATTGTGAGCAGTTTAAAATCATTATGAAGATGACTACAGCTGCTAAATTTGGTTTTGCAGCTCCTCTGTCCCCAAAGATTGAGGGATGGTACTTATTTTGTCTTCCTTGTGGACCTGTTCTAAGCAACAAGGCAGGCAAAACAATGCACAGCTTTCTCAAACACAAAAAAAACCCCCCACATGCAAATATGAAAATCCAGAAGATGACATGCAGATAAGGATTAAAAAAAATCCACCCTTACATAAATGCCACAAACCTGCTTTAACACATTCCACACCCTGCAGAGAAAGTTGTCAGAAAGAAATAGCTCCATCAGTTCAGTCAAGAGGGGAATAAACGTCCCCTTGTACACAAAAAGCTGGTAAATCAGCTACAGCCTAAGCTCCAGCACAGAATGTGAAAATGTTATCGGCAGCAGACATTTGGACTGTGCTTATCTTTGCCAAAGATGTCTTGAGGGGGGGAAAAAAAGCCAGAAACTTTTTACTAGTGCAGTAAAATGCATGTAGAGACATGAAAGCCTGAGAAGCCTGACTGTAAAACTAATCTCATTCACTCCTGTTCCCATCTGCTCCTCTGTTCCTGCAATGTTTCTTCTGCAAACGATTGGACTCAAGTGTTTTGATGGATGGAGAGGTTTGTGTAATCCACTGGGTTTGGGGCTTTTCTTTCCTTTCTTTTTCCTTTTTTTTTTTTCCCACTCTGACTAGAAATAATCAACTTTTGCCTTTTACTACATTACAACATTTTGGAAACTCATTACTGTACATGAGTCCCTGGTTTGGATTTTTTTGTTACTGTTTGTTTGCTTGTTTGTTTCCCAGAAGAGAATGAAGGGAAACAGAGCCAGGAATACCCCAGTTCCTGCTCCACCCCAGAACACTCCAGCATCAGCATTATTGCTGTGTGGCATCTCGGCACTGTTGCACGAGGATGGCCCCTGCTCATCTGCCAAGTGCACACAGCATGTACGTGTTCATCACTCCAATGCTGCTAGGACGCCCTACACCTTCCAAAATACAACCAGAATTGCCTAAGAAACCCACTGCAGTTCCTGTCTCCCAGCACTTCCTTGCCTTCAACTTCTTGTGGGGAGAAGTTTCTTTAACAGCAAGAAAATTGAAATCACATTCTAACATAGGTCTTATGCATCACGTGGAGGTGCCACATTTTTCTCTAGCCCATATCTTAGGTGGAAATTCAAAGAAAGGAAGAATTGTTAGAGTAGCAACCTCACAAGATATTAGAGGTAAGCAGTATTAAGATCTGAGAGCTACTACTCCAAGAGTTTGCACACTTGAATATTCCAAGGACTTTTACGGAGAACTAAACTATCAGGGAAAAAAAAAGATACATGAAGCAGACATTTATAAACCTCAGTTCATTAAAAATAAATGAAAGAAAAAAAATCACACTTAGTTTTCCACAAAATGGCATTAACTTCAGAAGGATCTGGCTTTGGCCACCTCAACACAGAAAGTTTCCCAAAGTGCAAAACAGTCGCCTTCTGAGCAAACAGGCACGTCACACAGGCAACTCTCCCACTCCACTGAGAAGCTGCTCCCTGCATTGTCAAGTACCTTCTGATAAGCCTTACTAAAACCAGAGCCACCTTATCTGGGAAAAATGACACTTTCCAAGTTTTTAAAGCTGTAGGTCTGTTTGGCTGCCTTTGATGCATTTGCCAGTCTTCCATCACTATCTATCAGTTCATGCAGGAGCTGCAGCAGCTCTTGTGAGCCCAGCAAACAACCTTGCTGCAAGTGATGAAGTGCTACCAGCTCCAGACAACAGAGCGGCTCTGTGTGTTAGCAGCTTTGTGTTGCTCTCATCTTCACCCCCCAAAGCCTGGAAACAAATATTCATCTTCAATAAATCAAGTTATTTCTTCCATGGGCTAGGTAATAAATTTTGAAGCGTTGAATGGGAGACTACATTGGTTGCATGGCCAGTCTTGGAAAAATAGAGCAGAACTATCTTCTTCCTAATACTAGAAGTAAAGGTCTGCATTACAGAATCTCAGTGGCAAAGAATTTAAAGAGATTTTCCAAAGTAGGAATAGGAGTCTGGCATGCAAATTATAGAGCAGTGCTAGTGAGAGATGTCCATCAGCACTGTCTAATGAAAATCCTCTCTTTAAGATGGATCAGTACTGCTCAAACAAGGATGGAAGCTCTCCACTGAGAAGTAAAGTTTCCAAAACCTCCTATGCCTCCATGAAGGAATGTTCTGAAGGAATGAGAGCCCAAATTTTGCCACAAAACACCAAACTACTGTGTTGACATCAGTGTTGCATGAGGGCAATCCAAGAGCTTTTCTCACTCCAAAATGACTCCCATTGGTGACTTGCATTGGTCTGCAGTACTTTTAAGCAGTATCCTCATTACGAAGCAGAACACAACACAGCCTTAAAAGTAATAGTGGTAAAAGGAAAAAAAAAAAAAAAAGAAAGAAAGATGGGCTTAGAGGAGACAGAAAACAGCTGCTGGTAGATGCATTACAGAGTCATTCAGCTTACAAGCTCCCCAAAGGTTCTGGTACAGGAGCTGAGCAAACGCATGGGAAAATCGAGCTTGTGATCTGAACATGTTATACAGCTACGGGATGTCTCTGCTGTCACCAGTTTTCCTTTTATGAGAGAAACTCCAGTAGAAGCGGTTTGTGTTTTAGCTCTTGGATCTCATAAATAAAATTATTGAGTTTTTTCAGAGTTTTGCCAAAATACGTTTCCATTAAAAGTCTCAAAACAGTCCATGCAAAGTTTCTGCTAATAACACATCTTCAAGCATGCAAAATTGTCTGCCTTTCTTTTCCCACTTAAGCACATTTATTTAAAAATTCGGCTTTCCATCAGCAAGGAATAACAAATTTTACACTTCAAGAATACAAAACTCATGAAGTGGAAAATCTGCATTGGCCTAGGTCAGTGGCCATGTAAAGATGAAGCTGCTGAAGTTGCCATTGCTTTTGAAAAATTCTGCCTTAAAGCCTTATTCCCTTTTTTTTTTTATTTTATTTTAAACAATTTTTCAGATTCAAACTTCACTATAAGTAATCAAACCCTATACTACAGAACTGGAAGTCCATCTCTTGCTGGAAAGCATTTCACTGTGGTTGTTATGCGAAAACTTACAGCGAGGCAACAGCATTTCAAAAGCAGTGAATAAATATGGACAACTCTCAGACAGAGCACTGGAAACTTTTCTGCCTGCTTTAGGTAAAGAGATGTTGTTAGGTCTCTCTGGTTATTACTGCAAAAGTGCACTATCTCATTCATTCCAAGGCATCACTTAAAGTGCTTCCTCACCAGTGATTTTCAGCCTGTGCTCTACACCACCCTGCAAGTCCCTGGATTATTTTCATGCCCATGAAAGGTAAATAATGAAAAGCAGGCTTGCACTGTCTAGAGAGTACCCCATCTCCCTTGAAAATGCTGTAGGTGCTTGCATATTGAGCAATGCTGGAAACCACTGGTATGCATAATCCCATTCCAAATGTACTGTGAGCTCCTTCAAAGCAACTCCTACCACTGCCTTACCCCCCACAGCATTGCATATGCATGCACACACATATATATTCATTTTTAAAACATATATATATATAATATTAAGGTGCCCTCTTGAAGCCACCATAAGTCTACCTGAAGTACTTACAAGTCGAGACTAAACTTGCAATTCCTGGGCCTGGAAGATAAGTATAAATTCTCATTTCACAGACAAAGAGAATGGATATACCTAGTTATGATTAAGAATAGAAAAGTGAATGTAGGGAATAAACAACTTAGTTACTAGAACATCAGCTCTGCTTCATTTAACCATAACAAGCCACTGGCTCCCCTGCTCACTGACCCCATGAATACTCCCTCTCCGTGAAGCTGCACAGCTACCACTGCTGCACTGTGACAGTCCCACTCCCACCAGGGTACCTACACTCCTGTGGAGTTTGACTGGACATAGAGAAAGCATGTTTTATTGTTAAAAAGGCATTGTTAGGCGTTTTACCATTGCCAGACAGCGATAAATTCTCTTTATCCCACTTTAATACATCTCTTCTTCAGGAGTCACGTACATGAGCAGACTGCAGAGGCAAGGCGACTCTTCAGTTTGCAAGAGTGGAAATGAGCAATAGGTGAACTAGCTCTTTACACCTTTTTGAGCTGATATATATATATATACAAAATTTTTGAAAGGAAATAGTGCAGTAACTATATCCTAATCCCGCCTCCCACTCCTAACATGAAGCTTCAAGCCTTGACCTGCATAAAGAAGTTAACATCTTCTGAAAGCACAAACCCATACTTGACCCCAGGCCCAACAATTCACAGGGACCAACAGTCTGGTTTTGGGAAGCAGGCAGTACACCCTGAGGGGTTGTGCCCCTTTCCCAGTGGGTCCCCACCTCAGCCCAGAATTGTGCAGGGCGTACAGCTCTCAGCATGGTGCTGCTTTATCCAAAGCTATGCTCCAGCAGCCCTGGCAGATGTTCCTCAGGGCTGCCCTGGGGTAGAGGGATGGTATAAGCATTGCACACAGATTTCCAAGCTCTCCCTGAGCATAAACAGTGCCTACCACTCTCCCATAAAATCTTGCGTGCTAATGCACAGACCCCTTAACAAGTAAACAATCCCAACCATGCACATGCTTACACGAGCCTCCCCATGCAGCCACTGTCATTTCTTCCTCCCTCATTTTCAAGGAATACATGTAATCAGCCTTAATTTTTACAGAGCAATTAAAGTTTTTAGATCAGGTGAATAAACACCCCTCTAACTGTGTAATGAAAATCCCAATGCTGAAGATACAGTGAGCTAGGAAGTGCTCTGGGACAGTTCAGAAGAACAGACACTCCATACATTTTATAGCTATATATGACAATAACACATAGTGGGCTGTGAGTGAAAAATAATGCTGTCTCGATTTTCACAGGAGTACATCATCACAGAATACTGTAATATCCCAGATACTACATCTATTTCCTTGCTATGACATGGAAACCTTCTTTCCTCGTTCACCAATTGGTTGGAAGAAAAGGAGGGGAAGTTATGGGGGGATGTGAGGGAGAAATGTTCTGCTATGACAACCATCCAAGTTAGTGCATTAATTATTTTTTAGCACGACCATGTAACAGTGCGTTCCTAAATAAAAGCAGCCAGCATATTTATCAGTGACTTTAAAACGTACTTTATCCTCTGTGGCACAATATCATGACTCAAAACAAAGCTTGAATTCTTCAGCCAGTGTTTTTCCTCTAGGGTCATGCTCCTGTCTTGATTAGGAAAATAGAAAAGTTTTTTGTTTGTTTGTTTTGGTTTGGGTTTTTTTGTTGTTTGGTTTTTTGTTTTGGTAGGTTTTTGTTTTGTTTTGTTTTGTTTTTTTAAGAAAGCACAGTATTTTCTTTAGTTCTGTTATGAGATATTTACTACTGAACTCATGCTACAAATATATGACGGAGCAATAAAGACAATTTAATAGCCTGGGAATCTCTTGCTCAAGAGGGCTAAGAGGTCAAAAGTTATGCCTTTGACATATAACATATGCTTTCTGAGTGCCTTCTAATTGCAGGAAATGTTTTGATTTCGCAATCTTACAAATATTCCTGAAGACTCTGAGGTATTTCTCAAAGTGATTCACTTATGTGGGATTTAAAAAAATGAACGCTTCCTCTGGCCACCTTACATCAACACAGAGTGCCTTCATGAATGTGTACTTTAAGAGGTCATGGACAGCTATTGAGGTATTTCCCCTCCTGAAAAGGGACTGTAATAATTACACTGTATGCAAAGCACTGCAGATGGAGGAAGAGATCACCGTTGTCTCGCCAGCCATAGGACAAACAAATATCCCGTTCAACTGCACTGCAAATATACACAAGCCCCAGCAATCCCCTGCCAGATGGGCTCAATCCCTGCCTCTGCAAGAGCAGAAAACCTACGTCATGCCAAAAGCCTGCTCTTCCTACCAACTGGGTGCTGCTGAGTCACTCCTGATGAGAAAAGGAAGCAAGAGACACAGCTGCTTTCAGGACTCATCGGTGTGAGCTGTCACTGGACCCTGCACAGTCAATGGGCAGAGACAATCAAACCTAGAGAACTATTCATTCCTTCTGCACAGGACACTTCTTTGCAGACAGCTAAAGATTTCAATAGAGACACAGCACAAATCCCATTTCTCTGCAAACAATGGGGAAGTAAGACCTAACTTGCCTGTGATTTATTAATTTAGAAACAATTAGGAGATTAATGAGAATGAATGACACCGGTGATAGCTATAAGCAAATTACTTACCCATTAGAACCCACGGGGTCATGTGATGTTTCTATAGGTTGCCTGTGCAAAGCTCAGTTGTGCCATGCCACACCCCTCTGGAGACATCTGGAGCTCCAGGGAGGTGGTGGGGCCCCCTGACATTTATGAAAATTTGCTTCTAAATGCTCACCCTAAACTCAGGCTCTATGTTTCAGACCATTTGCATAAGTTGCACTAGGATTGTTCTTTACATTAAAGTAGCCTGTTCCCCAGTCTGGTAGCTTCCCCGATGCATATGCCATGTCTAAGATTAATTTGATTCATTCAACTCTCTTAGCCCTGCCTCCTAAGCTAGCGTATTTTCCCTGATTTTCCTTTTATTATATCCATCCAGGTAATATCCATCTTCCATTAAACTGGGGACCAGAACTACACACAGTATTCCTGCCGAGGACTTAGCAGTGTCCTGAAAATGGCATTAATGTCTTTATCACTACTGGGACTTTCTGCACAGAGTATCCTTATTTTCTTCATACACACAAGGGCTCCCCTTTTTTTTTCCAGATTAAAACAGAGTAAGTACGTACTTTTGGGTTCTGCACAACTTTAACTTTTGTTCCATTTCTTAGCATCCTCCAATTTTATTTAAATGCATCTTTCAGCTCTCCATTGTGAAACCTTACTGGGTGAAGCGTCCTTATACCAAGATCCTTAATGAAATTATTTAATTAGACAGGTCCCAAAAAGAATCCTTAAGGATGCCCAGTAGATACCTGTCTCCCTACCTTTTTTGATACAATCTGTTCTGTCCTCTTTAATCAGCTCTTCATCCAAGTTTAAACTCTACTGCTAAACTTCACCTCCTTCAAGCTATGTAGTAACTTCCACCATTTCATTACTTGGGTTACTGAAGTTCAAGTAATTATCTCCACAAAATGAAACAAAAGCAAAAACCCAACCATCTCAACAAGAAAGACAACCTGCGAGGACTGATCTTTGCTAACACAACTAAAGCTTTTGACTAGTTTCCCTTCACTTTATTAATTTTCCTTTACTTCAAAACACTTTCTGAAGCTGAGCATGATCTCAAAGGCTGAATAAAGGTTCTATAGCTTTGAGGCTTTCTTCATTCCTTGAAAACATGGGTACCTCATTTTTGCTGCACAGACACACGGAATTATGATGGCCCGATGACAGATTAAATTGCTTACTTTTTAAATAAACTATTTATCACTCCTTCCAAAGTATACGTAATAGGAGTTTGACCCAGGTATGCTGTGACAGGAGAATGATTGGAAGAGTCGATATGATACATTTCTCACAGGGAAGTTATAAGATTGTGAAATTCCATTAAGAATTACTTTCCTGCAGAAACTCTCCTGGCCATGCCCCTTTGACTGTACATGCAAACATCCTGTCTGCCTCCAGAATCATATAACACATTTCACGGTGGCAAAATTCAACCTGACACAGCTTGGAGTTAACCTCTGATTCATTTTCTTCTTAATGTAACCTTCTGGCATTCACACCCTTACTTTGCAGAGAAATCAGGAAGACGGGTCTTTTAAATCCAAGTTAATTTTTAAGGGCAAATATAATTAAAAAAAAAACAACCCCAACCCAGACAGTCATATCTGTGTCGCTAAGGCTCTATGAGCTGTACCTGATAAACTGCCTGTCTGCAATGCCACAGAAAATACTCCATGCTGCCTCCTGCACACCTTGTTTGTAAAGCTCTGTTTACCTACCCGCCACTATTTGGCTAACTATTAACCACAATTAACCTGATGGGCTTTTTTTCCAAACAAATCAAATATTTATCAGAAAAGTAAAACTTATTCAGCAAGCTGAATGCAAATGTTGTCTCAGGCAAGGTCAGAGAGGTCATGGGGAGCAATAAGGCTCTATTTCCACATACAGTAGTTTGTTCATTATGGCTGGTTGCAAATTAGAGGGAGATAAGTAGAAGATCAGAACTGTAATTTTCTGTTTATTATTGGTTTTCTTTAAAAGTATTATTTGCACAGTGATATGGAATCTACTTCCTGATTTCAGAGAAAAAAAACACCTGTTTTTTAGGCTCACTGACAAAAACATTTTAAAATTCACTGCAATGCTACTGACCAATTTCAGATTATTTTCTTTCCTACCGGCTGTTTCTGAGTAGCAAGCAACAAAATGTTTTGGGAGTGCAATGGAGGTCACATCCTACTAACAACTCCTGTATCCTTTGCTAACCTCTCACTTGCACCTCCACTTGCTCTAACATCAGCGGTGATGGTTTCTGTCCCCTTCCCAGTGTCCCTGGGACAGACCCACAGGGCTGCACCTGAGACACATCCTTATTGCTCTGAAACACCGCTCTCACATGCGGTTAAAAGTCTTGTCTCCCCACATCTAAAAAAAAAAAAAAAACCACTAAAAAATTAAAGGAGGTAAACCTAACTTTTATATTAATGGTGCCAAAATTAGCCCAGGCTATAGCTGAAGTAAAAAATGCGAAAGAGACTGTAAGATGATACTGTAAGTTCTGGCAGATCAGTCTTACTCCCATCTTTCTCGGGGAGGTGTTTCAGCAGATACTGCAGACATCTAAGCTGAGAGCTCAAATTGTAATAAAGCATTTCACTTTCCCCAGACGGTGTTCTCCTATTCAAGGATGTTTGTGAAACCATCCTGCCAAATCTGTGATTTCACAAACTTTTCCACAGTGATAACATAAACAGTGAGTAGTGATTTATCTGAGGGATCAAGCTGTGTTAGAAGGGGAATGTGAAAAAATGTGCATTTGAAAGCATTCTCCACCTTGAGGGAGGATGAAAGCTCATATACATGCACAAAATGAACCACACACCCCATACCTGACAGAATTCAAGCTTTTTTGGTGTGCTTTCTGAAAATCCATGTCAAATTCAGTGAATTAAAAAAAACCTACAAAATAAAAAGTCCTTTTTTTTTTTTTTTAACTGAATTAGCCCTCCCTTACCTCTTAATAAAGCAACTTTGTAAAAGTTGCACATCAGACCATTAATACTACACCCCATAACCCGAGCTTTCAGTCTTCCTTTTAAACTAGTAGATTGATGGCTTTCTCAGGGAAGATCAGATTTTGTTCTCAGTTATATCTACATCAAAACAGAAGTAATGACACTGACTGGGGCAAAATTATTCCAGATTTACATCTCTCTCATGGACAGCACCAAGAAAGTTCAGTTGAAAGATACTCCAGTTAATTAAATCCAAATTCATTATACTTTTAAAAGTTATGAGCAAGAAGAAAAACTAGCCTTAGTATGTTAGTCTTATTGCCAAGAAGCACTCACTATAAAACCCACTTGAATTCAAGACTGAATGTGCACGTATGTGGTATCAGGGAAGCTGCGACAGAAAGTAGAAAAACCTTCCAAACTTTGATAATTACTTGATCTGGAGTTTTGATTAAAAGACCCTTCCAGTAAGAAATTATCCTCTAAGAGGGCCACAGTCTTGAATTCCCCTTCATACTTCCTTAATGGTTTTCACATTTTATTTTCTCTGCTGCAGTCAAAACAACTTCTTTGGCAGTCATATCTTCCTGCAGTATGCAGCCTGTGTGACCACTCTTATTCCCACAGAAGGCTTCTGGGACTACATTCTCCCCTGAATGAAAGTGAGAGGATCTGTCTTCACCATTGAAATGAAACCCTTCTCATTTCTGCAGAGCTCTCAAGACCCCTGGCTGAAGTGCTGGGAGAAAAGGAGAATATCACGTAGAGCTGTTTATGCCATTTTCAGGTCACGCAACCACAGTACACAATGGGGTCAGAGGAGGGAGAGGAGTGTGCCAGTTACCTGTCCTGGCACCCACACCTGGTCCTGGTGCCCCTCCTTCCCTGCTCCAAAAATACGCACACAGGTTTACAGCAGCCAGCGCTGTGTGGAAGAACCTCATCATCAGAAGGCGCTCTTTAATCTTTGTTTTCCTCCTCAAGAGATGCTCTTTCTCAGTGAGATGCAACTTCTTTTAAAGCTCTAACCTCTGCCATCTCCTTTCTTCTAAACAAGCAGTCAGAATGCAGCGAACCAGAAGGTGGCTCTCCCCCAGCCTCTCTCAAAATAGCAAAAAGAAAAAGGCAAAAAGACAAAAGGTCTTGTTTTAGGAAAGAAAGGCCCAGAAGTAAAGAAGGTATGAGCTTACTGTGCAGTGAGGAGCACATCCACAAGCTGCAGCTCAGGTGGGTTGTCATAGGCCAGGGGACAACAATCCTTGTGCCCATCCCAGAGCCAATACTGTTTTCTTTCCTACTGCCTGACATCGTCATCCAGAAACTCTCAAAATCCTTTTGCTTTGTTTTCTGCGTCACACAAAACCACTTCAAGCTGAAAATCAGGGCTGTGACACACTCAATGTTAATCTACCCAGAGTAAATTTAATAACAAATGGCAGTTATTGTTTGTTAATGTGTGGAGCCTGGTGCCCTATTACTTTATTAAAATGTCTATATGTATTTATCCACAATCAGGAGGTGCTTTATCTCCTCCGTGACCTCTAATAGCAAATCGCTGCCAATATTTGATATGACAAAGTGCTGGGCATTAATGAAATGCCAATTTCCATGAGCCACGAGTAAAGACTCCCTCGTGAACAGACCAAAAGAAAAAAACCCTAGATTATCTGAGTCCAATGAAAACCAAATAAATAAACCCACCACAAGCAACACCAGAAGAAAGACACAAAAATCAAGACACCCACATTTTAAGGGTGTGTTTTCCTTTTAGTGGTTGATGGTTCTTTTAATGGCAGCTAAAGGGAAAAGAGTTGCTGGGGTCATCTGTGATAGCAAGGAGGTGAAAAGTAGTAACCCAGCCTCCCAAGGCATGGACACTTAGTGAGCTGCAGAGGGGAGAGGCAACACTTCTGCCTGGGGAGCACAAAGGATCCAAATTGCCCTGGGATGTCTCCATCAGCTCCTGTGCAAAGCAGAGTGAGCTGTCCATGCCTCAGGTAGCACTGCTGGGACTGCTCCCAGCTCAGTTCCTGGTGTGCTGGCTGAGCATGTGGCAGTAATGGCACTCACCAGAGCAGAGCTGGACTCAGTTATGCTGAGTGGGTATTGTTAAAAAAAAAGAAAGAATTGTTGCAAGTACTTTTCCAATTAGTAAAACTCTTGGGTCTTATTGGTACTTCAGTACAGCCCTGTATTTCTCATAATAGCTCACATTTAGCTGGGGCTGCTAAGGACCCTTTGCAGCAAGCCAAGCAAACCCAGCTCGCTCTGCTCCACTGGATTTCTATTAACCAGCCCCAAAGGGCCATGTCAAGAGGTGTCTCAGCCACCACAGGGTTCTGAGAGCCGTCCTGCCCACTGTCTGGTGGTTCATGGTGTAGTCAGGCTCCTGAGAGGCAGGGCTGGTCTGTGACGAAAGGCCAGGTAAGCATCACGAAGCGAGACAAAACTTGCCCGGGCACGACGGCTGGCTGAAGTCAAGGCTACTGTGGGCTGTAGGAGCCCTTGCCTTGCCATCCCAAGGCACAGATCAGCTGAGCAGTGAAGCCAGCATTCTGCTGCAATACAGCACGTCCTCTAGTTGCATTAAATCAATAACAATAATAACAAAAATAAATTGAATTCACCTAGTGAGTTATGTACCTGTGATTTGGCAAGAGAAAAGGGGAGGGGGCGGCAAACAGACAGAGTAGGTGCAGTCAGCTACTTGCCAGCACCAGCTAACTTGGGCCAGGGTTTGCGTGGCCACTGAGTCAGCTTCCGGGCTGAGAACAGAAAAATCCAACCACCAAGCAGCAAAACGTTACACGCTGGAGAAACATCCAGGCACCCACTTGGGGCATGGACTTTTCACTGGATCTGTCACCCACGCAAAGTCTGCTTTGTACATTTTGGCAGACGAGAGGAAAGCAGGGTAATAAACCAGCTGGGACACAGGATGGTGTCAGCTATCCCAGCTCACAGGTACACTCCCCCTCTGCCCTTGCTGGCTGCTGCCCAGGGCAGCACTGGGAATTTGATAGGACGAACCCATCCTCAATAAATACGACACATCTCATTAGGAATCCGAATTATGCCCAGCAAGGGACAAGGGAGTTACATATCAGGTATTACCCAAGATTTTATTGCTGCTGGTACCATTCATGTACAACTCACAGGCCAATGATGTGAGGCCAAACGGGAATTACTCATAGTATTTGGCGTGACACAATGTTTTACTATGAAGAAACAAAGGTCACTTCGGTCCATTTTTTGCCAGAGCCTGAGGAAGTCTAAGTCAGTGCAAGTTATTGCTTCTTCAGCTCTCTGAAACACATGCTAGAGCCATTTAGGTGCCCCTGGGGACACCAACATCTTGCCACCTCCATCTCCACTACCCTGATGTCCTTTCTCTCCAGAGTGCTGTCTGCCAGGATGTGGAGGCACCAAGCAGGGCAAGAAGAGAGCAACAGTGTAGAAATCCTGCGGAGTTCTTGCACATAATCACCACCCATCTCCGTTCTCCCTCAGAAACAGAGCAAATTATAGCACGAGGAGCTGATTTGCATAGCTGATCAAAGCTGCTAATTGCCAAAGGGGCTCCAATGTACACACGAATGGCTGACATTACACCAAGTACAATACGAATTTTCCTGAAGACTATGATACATTCCCCTTCCTAATTTCCAGAACTACAACCCAAAAATTTGGAAATGCTCTGTATAAAATAATTTCCTTAATACTGCCTCTGACTGACAGCATAAAGGGGGTACCACAGGCCACAAGCTTGTGCTATTAAACCAAATTCTGCCCTCATTTAACTCTATCTTCTGACTTACAGAGACAAGGACGCGGGGTAGAACACAGTCCACGGCACACAGCAAGTAACAGCAACAACAAATGCAGTTACCTATGCCCCGAAGCAAATACACGTCCCTGAATTCCTGCCATGGGAAACTACCGCCTTGAAACTACCAGCAATTCAGCCCAGCATTTCACATCATGTTGCTGCCTGCAGCACTGGCAAGAACACTGGAGGGGTTTTCCCTACAGATGCTCAAGCGTTTCTGGTGGCAGGGTCTCTGGTCATTGCCTAAAACATGCAAGGCAGTGCTTATCCAGATCCACGTTTTATGGCCAAGTTCCTGGACTGCCTTAAATAATTAGTCAACGTAGTTTTTATTGCAAAGCAAAAACTGTACTAGGGAACGTGAGAACGGGCAGTGTGAAGCAGGTTTCAAAGTATGGTTGATCGACATGTGAACTTGGGAGTATTTCTTTAAATCTTCACTCCTTTTCTTGATCATCTGCATAAGTGACAAAGGTAATATTCCCAGGAAGACTGACTCATCTGGGATAAAGCAAGAGCTCCCAACTATATTTCTTGTACCTGTCCCTTCTTGCTTTGCAGCTTATTATTTGTAAAGAAGAGAACAACTACCGGTAGGAAAGGTGTTCATACTACCCCACCTTCCTTTTTAAAATTGAGATCACCTCCTGTTCTTCCCCTCAGAGATAAACAGCTGAGCCTGTGTCTGCATACAGAAGGGTCTTTACATGAGCTGTGGCAAGACTGATCTTTTTTTTTTTTTTCTTTCTCAGCATTGGAATAATCCTGTCTGCTTCCTCACCCTTTCTGCTTTCAAAATCTATTTTATGGATGGAAAATCACTGAAACCAAAAACTGAGAAATCCGTTCTTGGAATTGGAGAAGGGGAACAGGACAGACATAACTGCTCCGAAAAATTTACAAATTTTTTGCAGCCTTTCCTCTCTTTTTAGCTAATTATCAGAGCTCACTCTTGGTGCCAGCACATGAACACATCTGCAGTAACACGTGTCATACTAATGAAAATACCTTTAAAAATGCAAATTATTCATGATCCATTAACTGTGAAAGGCAAAGGGCACACCTCTGCGCAGCACTGCAGCTCTCTGCAGCAGGGATAGCCCCAAATGACCTGACAGAGCCTGGCCTTTCAGGTTCAATCCAACATAGCTGCCCACAGTAACATGGGACAGCAATCTGGTGGCAGTCAAAAGTGTGACAGTGACCTAGTGAGAACATTTTAATTCCCATGGGAGGGAAGGGGAGAGCAAACTCCCTCTTCCTCTTCTTTTTCTATTAGAGGCAGATGCCTCATTTTCAGTCTTTTGCGGAGTGAACAGAAAGTCAGTATCTAGCTACCAGGAGGGGTTTATGTACTGATGTTCTGTATATTTATATAGTCTTTAAATATTTTTATTAGCTCCTAAACAGTTCATCCTGCGGGCCGATGACTTGCTTCAGGACCTCACGGATCTGTCTGGTGGAAATAAGGGAGAAAAAAGGTGGCTTTATTTTATACCTTTTTTCTAACAAAACCACTCACGTTAGCTCTCAAATAAAGCAGAATTTCATCAGGGAAGATCTGAGTACAAGGGGTGGTTATTCCCATTTTACTCTCTGCCTTGTGTTTACCAGGAGTGGCAGAATTACACAGAAACTAAGCAGTTTACACAACCACCTGAAATAACAGGATTTGTACCGTTTGAACTCCCTAGGAGTTCGTGACTCACTAGCAATGATAGTGCATTTCAAATAAAGACATTCAGCTCCATCTTTCCAGTTCAGCAATCTAGCCTAGCAAGTGGGTCCAAGGTTGTCATTCCTATTAATATTCTTTCAATAATTAGCTGTTTCTCACAGTTTTCCCTTTTATTTCATGCCAGAAAGCAAACCTTTCCATGAACAACATACTGAAAGAGAGTGCTACTATTATAAAGTGTCAGTGTTCGCAATATGAACCGCTCTGTGTAAACAATGAGATCTTCCCTTGCCTTGAGTGAACCAGATGTTTCAGAAAAAAAACCCCCAAACCTCCCCACACGGAGGAGAGTTACAGAAGAGAAGAGATTCTCCCACCAAATTGACTGATGGACAGTTTTCTCTCTGGCAGAACAGGTCTGCCTTCCACCTTTTTATTTCTTCTAGCTGATCTGCGCTGTTCAGGCAAAGAGGTATAAATCAGTTATTCACAGTCATGTCTTAACAGCCAAAGCTTTGAATGCAAGGCTTTATCTTCTACGGTGCCTGTCCTCTCTCTCCTACAGAAACTGTCCTTGCTGTATTAAGATGTTGGATATGATTGATTGTAGTTTCTCAGTTGTTTTCTAAATCCTGACCAAGGTTCATTTGGCACAATGAAATACTGTTTGGACACTGCTGGGCAGAGCATTGTCTTCTCAGGTGGCAAACAGAGAGAGAACCAGGCTATGAAGGTCCTTCTGTTAGTCCTGGTACTGCTTTCTGTCCCTGATGAAGTCTGCTAACATCCTACCTCTGAACGCAGGTTAAAGTGACCAAGGTTTTGGCTGTGGCTTGCTCAAAAGGGCCGAGAGAGATGTGATCTGCCCAGCAGAAATGCTTTAGTTACTATTTGCAATTATAATTTTCAATGGAAACATGCTGGACTTAAAGACGACAGAGAGACCATCTTAAGAGTGTTTCACCTTATTAGAGAGAAATGTCTTTCTGTCATGAATCAAAGCTCAATTTCCTATTAAACTTCTTTTTTCTGAGGTAAACATTCCCGTGCTTTCCCCAATCTTCTTCTATTTTTAAAAGAAAACCTCAGAATTACAGTAGTGAGAAATTAACTTCCCCCCCCTCTTCTGTCTTAATAAGAAAAATTGACCGTGGGTAATTGTGTTGTCTGTCTTCATAAAAAGACAGTGTAGATGTGAAATGTTCATGGCTGAGCTCAAATTATCTTTCACATGATGAATGTGAATACAGGAATTGATTTTCAATACGGAAGTCAGGCATCTGATTTTATTGTCTGCCCAGAAAAATGCAGAGCTGAATACTTGCTAGTGCTAAAGAAATAAAAAGTATGATAAAATGAATTGAACATGGGTGGGTACCAGAAAAGCACGGAAGTTTTGCACTGCAGGCTCTATACCTTCTTGTAAGTCATCAGTCAAGAGAAGATTTTTCTCCTGTTTTCAAACAGGTTGACCTCGAGAACACCAAAAAATACCATTTTCAGATGTGTTTATACTTCCAGTTTTTCGTCCGTATGAGACGATCAAAAAACAACTTGCTGCAAAATCTGCCTGGAATTCCAGAGTTTGGGCAGAGGAGCAGCTTTGCTGAAATATGTGCTCCCAGACTTAGTATTTCTAGCAGGGTTGCAATGATTACCTTCAAAACCAGAAACACAGGCACTTTTCCATCACTTGTATTACTACACCAAAAAAAAAAAAAAGTACATTTCTGGCACTGTATATTTGAAAAGAAAGTTCACATCCTGTTGTTATGCAAAAATTATCTGTAGGCAGTAGACTACACAGCCTACTAAAGAGCTCCCAAAATGGCTCTAGAATTGATGAACAGGCCATCATTTAGTTTTCCAAAACATTTCCAAGTTGGTAAACGTGACCTTTCGTTTGCAAGGAAAAACAGAAGTCGTCTTTATCACTCTCCTGCCTTTCACTTCACTCTGCAGTACCCAGAAGATCTCAACAGCTTTTTCCTCATCCTGTGTATTAGAAATTCAGCTGAAATCTTTCCTGCTTAAACTTAATGAAAATTGCAGGGTACTTTCTCTCTTCCCCCCCCCCTTCCCCCTCACTATCAAATAACTTTTTAGAAAGCTCTGAAAGTGATAAAGATATGTTTGGTTTCCTAGACTGGATAAGTCTTTTATGTTAATACTCTTCATATGAAAGCTGGATGGATTTAATGTAACTACAAGAAACAAGAAAAAAACCACAGGATTAGGGACAACAAAAAGGTAAGATGCTGTAGTCTGAGGACAAAGTGTGCCTCTTTGCACTCCCCAACTGCACTTTAGTGGTTTGAGTTAAAAGGAACCTGCAGCATGCTTCCAGCTGTTGCACATTTTTGTTATTAAAGATTGTTAAAGAAACTTGAAGATTCTATTAAAATTCTAAATCAACAAGACTACAGTTATCAGCACAATTATCCTAAACAGTGAAATCTGCTCAGAATGAGATCTGCACCTCTTTTAGATCCCAGTCAGACTAGTGGCAACTCTGGGGTTGAAGATCTACTTATATTTCATTTGTAGGCAGTTTCCCCCAGAAAATCTCTTTCCCACAAATTTATGATTATTTTTTTGTAAACAATATGATTTTAAAGCAGAGAGAAAAGGCTTTAATGTTAAAATATTTTGAAAATCTTCATGCACAAAATAATCTTAAAAGATTGTTTCCAACCTTTCTCAAAGTTTGAGCTGTCGTTAGGGAAGGCTTCCTAAGCTACAAAAGCCACTATGTCCATTTTAGTACTACAATTCTAATACAGCTATTGCAACTAAATACAACTACTGATTCCTTTATCAAGGAAAAAAATAATTTCTGGGCTTGATAAGGTTATTTGCAGACTAGACTGGACTGACAGTATATGCTACATGCTAGTTTGTCATGACATGGCATCCAGAAAAAGAGTAAACATGAGCTCCCATTGTCATTTTGAGTCCTTTACTGGATGCTTGAATTATGATACCAAGCACAACCAGCTCCCTCATGCCAAATAACAAGGGTAGAATTAACTTCTAAGAGTTTCATCAGTAATATATTTAAATATACACACAAAAGCTTCACAGCTGTACTTAATCTGATATGCAGCCAAGATCCAAATTACTTCAGAAGAACAGAATTAGGCTCTTAATCTTTGCTGAGCAACAAAGTTACACCCATACAAAAAAGCTAAGCATCTTTCCTGAGCTTCGAATCATAATCTGGAAAAATACATTCACAGACTGTCCAACAATTCTGTTTAAGAAGTAGCCAGTTGTAAGAAGCACATCAAGTATGAACCTCTCTCATGAGCTTCAGCTTCAAACTGTTTTTGTAAATTACCTTCCTCATAACGGCTTAGCACAAAACTCAGGTGCTTGCACATCTGTTCATAAAGCAGTTATCCTAAAAACAGATTACAAACAAAAAATAAATTTAAAATAGCAATTTAAAAGAACATCTATGAAATCTGCACATATAGCTGATTTCCCCCCCTAATTTTCTATTTAAATATGTCTATTACTGCAGCGAATCCCTTACACTCTTCCAAGATACTTCATACTTCACTCAGTAGCACTGATAAAGCATAAGAGCCACAAAATGTTAACTATAAACAAAAATGTTCTGCTCTTCTCTGACCCTTCACCAGAAGAGCCAAAAGGCTTAAAACTATGACACAGGTGTTATCCTTTCTTTCAGTGAGAAGAACTGGATCAAAGTTCAGAGACCTTGAGGATGCTGAAGAAAAACAGACTGCAGCTCAGTCGACTGCTGTTAACCCAATGCATTTTCTCTCTCATACTGGCCTGGAGAAAATAACAAACAATTGGTTTAGGACCAACATTCCTTTCATGTATCAAATCAGCTCTTCTTTTATCTTGCTGGGAAGCAAAAAAACCTAAAAAACCCCACCAACACAGAGATAGACAAATTACAACAAATGTTCTTACAAGATATCTCTGATATAACTGTTTGCTGAAACCATCTGTACAACCAGATACAGTCCCTGTGTGCAAAACCCAGCTGAGATTGCACAGTCTCATGACCACGATGTCATGATCCATAAATGGAAATGTACATCTACACAAAGTTTTTGAAGTAATCAAAATTCAATTTAAAACTAAAGGAGACATAAAAGAAAGAATTTCTGGCCAGATCTCCAGGACTCATTAGGCAAGAAAAGAAGGTTTCTTTGCTCCTTGGGACCTTCTGCTTGGGAGAACTTCTGCATGGGCTACAGATTAAGTACTACAAGATTCTCCAAGTAAACCAGCACCATAAGCTGTGAGGTCTGACACTCCTCAAACAATAGAGGAGGTCAGTTCTTAACAAGGTGTGATCGAGCTGGGGAAGCGACTGCTGTATTAATGCATTAGGCTTCAAAAGCAGCACTGATAATGTGCATATTGCCTAAAGAAAGGGCTGAAGTCTCTACAGTGTTTTAAGCATAAGAAGCAGTATCTTGTGGGCTTCATGGTAACTTTACTGGAAAAAATGAAGCCTACACTTAAGTCAGCGTAGGTCTCAGTGTAGAAGCCTCTGGAGCAGCCCTCCCTTATTTTAACATCGTAAGCCCAGTGTGTGTACAGTGGCTTTTCATAAAGCCTGACCTTTAACAACAAGCCAGTGGTATTACACAACAAACACCAAAAAAAATACCCATCACTACAGAGGGATAAAAGAGAAAATCCTCTTCTCAAGGGAAAGTCAGGCTTCAGGAGCGGAAGGAAGTGCCACCTGCGTCAGTCTACTTCATGGGCCACCAGCACGGCCCCCATCAACCACAGAGAATTTATAAAATTTCCTTTATAATACAAAAGCCACTGACCATGTTCTGTGGCCTTGGGAGCCACCAAGACCTCTACAAATCTCTGCAGCAGCCAGGGAGGGACAGGTGTCCCTCTGAAGAGCATGTCCACGTTCATGCCTCAGGTCAGGAAAGGGATGTGCTGGTAAGGAGAGAAGTCTCTTCTGTTCATGGACGCCTGGACACCCACCCCAGTGCTCCTCTGGGCTTTCTAAGTGTATCAGGTATGATGGCACCGACACCGCAGGGTGCACACTGCCTCGTGCAGAGGCTCCAGTCTTTTTAAGGCAAATACCAATACCTTGATAATTTTGCACCTTGGTAATATGTTGGAACATGGGAAGACCATACCCTTTAGACTTCCCTCCATAACAAATGTGGGACAAAAAAGGCTCCAGGCTTTTCCCTGCTGCAGTAGGAAGGAATGCAGCCGCTGAACACCCAGCGTTAGCAACGTAAGGACGATCCGAAGGCGTCCGGTCAATTCAAGTGGCAGGCGCTGAGCCTGCGTGTGGTGGGAGAAGCCAAAGGAAAAAAAGCAACACAAACAAAACCTAACCCCACGCCCCCTGATTTCCGCCTTCTAAACAGTACAATAATAAACCAGATGTGCGTGTTACCGCTGTTCTCTGGAAAAACTCTTATATTGCAGTTTTTCCTTCTTGTCACACAAGTCCCAAAAAAAAGTGGCATTATGAGCAGTTCTCTCAAGAGGGAAGAATGCCTAGAAATATAATACATACTTGCTGGATTTACAGCAAACCAAAAAAAAAAAAAAAAAAAAAAAAAAAACAAACACAAAAAAACACATCATCTATGATGGCTCAGTCTCTACTGACCAGCTTCTGGAGGGGGGGATTGGTTTTTCTTATTGTTATTCTACAGCTATGAAAAGGGGCAGATAAGGCTTTGACTGTAGGCACTGCAAGAGACATAATATAATTAGCCAAATATTTGTATAGGAAAATGATGGAAGCTTTGTAGCTCAGGTGAATATTGATTGTGAATGAATTAGCGAAGAGGCTGGCAAAAGGACTCCAGGGTAGCTTCTCCTTGCCACCCAGAGACAAGAGGAGCATTTAAGGGACAGGACACACAGGAAACCTTACCCTAAAATCTAACTGAACTCCTTCCCCTACTACTCTGTTTCTAGGATAAGCTACAAGTCAGTCTTGTATAAGGCATGCTAGAAGCCCAACCTGAGGGTTTCGAAGTGTGAAAGTGAAAGAAAGCACCTGCTGTGCTCTAAAAGAGAAAGAGAAAATGCCCACTGTGCTCTGATAACTTGGTTTAGCCATAGCTCACAACTGTAGTCCCCATGATCATGTCAGAGAGATGGTGCAGCAGCAACACTGAAGGGTTCATTGAGACAGGCAGCTGGGGACTCTCTTCCTTCTCACCACCTCTCAGGAGCCAGCTGAGTCCTCTTCCTTCCCTCCACCTCTCCAGGGTTTTGAATCCACTGCCAAACTCGTCTTTGAGAGCGAATGTATTCATTAACCTTTACGAAAATGCCTCACCAGATGAATTAAGTCAGGTGACATTTTATAGGCAGTGAGTGATTTTCCGGGAATGTTTCTTTACTCACTAGTAGTATATTTGGATAAAATTTCAGTGTTGCTCCTAAGGCTTAGAGCTGGAAGGAGAAATGAGGACACTTGCATGATAAGAAATGTGTGGCAAGTGGCACCAGTCTTCCTGTCTGTGGCATAAAGTCATTTCTCTGAAGGACCACAGATGAGTAGTTCTGGCATACAGTAGGAAATACATACGTTTTGCTTCTCTAGCAGCTCTAGTCTATTACTCCATAAGAGTTTGAGGAAAAACCTTTTAAATCATTAAGCTTTCATTCAGAATTCAAGCACGAAGAGACCAAACCAAAATGGTAAACTTTTCCAATTTCTCGCCTTCCCCAGGGCATTTCCTCCCTACGCTAAGGACTTCCCTCTTGAAAACAGTCATACCCAGCTCCCCAGACAGCCTCTCCGCATCAGCATCTATTGTAGAGCTAACAATTTTAACCCCCCATCAACACTTCCCTTTGACTAGGCTGCATGTGGGCAAAAGACTGCACAACTTAATCCCCTGACTCTAAATCCCCTCCAGAGAGGAGCATTGCTCGTGAAGGAACTCTGCTCTTAATTTTATTTCAGCTCAATTTACTTTAAATGGAGGCACGTTATGGCTGGCAGATTTAAAATCTCAGACATTTCAGGGGAAGGATGCAGCCATGCCTCTGCACCAACGCTGAGGACATGCATCATTTCCTATGGCTGTGCTAAAACATAGCAGGAGCAGACAGACTCCGGTGCCTGAGAGCACATGGATGTCTCCAAAACCATTCACAAGGAGGACTGAAACTGATAGTAGACTGAGTGGCAGAAGCCACTGGTTCAAGACCAAACTGAATGGGACTCCGAGCAACCTGATCTAGCGGGTGGTGTCCCTGCCCATGGCAGAGGGGATTGGAACTAGATGATCTTTAGGGTCTCTTCAAACTCAAACCGATCTGGATGACCCTCGTCTGTGAGGCAAGGTGAGATATTAGCTCTGTTAACAGCACCCAGTAGCCCTGTAGAGTTTAAAACGAAACACTTCCCCACCCAACCCATGCCAGACACTGAGGTTTGTATTTATCAAGAACATTTAAAGGTAATAAATAGGGCTGAGAAGAAGGTGTGGCCACAAGAATGATTGTTTACTCTCATGAGGAAACAAGATTCATTCTGGGTATTACGATTTTCTCCTCTACTGCAGACGCGAAAAAACTTTCAAAAAAACCACAGGAGCACTTCAACAAGATTTTTACAAATTAGTGCTTATCAATCTGAGTGGACCAGGACCATTTTTTATTAACAGGATCACATTTTCCCTTGCCAAATCAGAGCTATTTGGAAGCTGAGCAACATACCGCAAATAGAAATATTAGCCAGAGCACTCTGTACTAAAAAGCCACAGATTTATTTTTCAAATGTATGGACCATGAATACTGTTAGAGGAGAGAGACACTAAGCATACACCATCTGGCACACATCTTTAACTTACACACCAAAGTTGTTAGCAGCTTTATTCCAACCATGGATTTATTCTAAGGAGGCCATTCCAGCTTCTAGCACTGTATTATATTGTTTCAATACACAGCCAAAAAGCTTCCATTATGACTAATTTTTCTGCTTTTTCAGAGACCCATTTGGCTTTCTAATGGTCTACAAAGGTCTAAAAGCTCAGCTGGTCGAAATCAAAGCAGCTTTAGGGTGAGAGACTTTTCAGACAGCAACAACTTCTCTAGCAGACCGTGCTGTACTGGCTGCTGGTGATAACTGCAAGTGATTTTGGTGGTGGTGGCGAGGGAGCCGTTAAAGCTTGGTTGAAGAGCTTCAGCTACTTAAAAAGAAAAGCTCCACTAATATTTCCCAAACTTCCTTTTGCAAAAGGTGTGCCTACTAAGTGAAAACACCAAATATGCCACCTTTTCTGCTCACGTGACTGCACAGAGAATAACCCACACAAAAGGGAGGGGGAGCCTTTTAGATGAAGAATTGAAAAGTTAAGATGTGCCCAGCCCTTGCAAAGCAGAGCAGTTTATAAACAACTAAATCCTTTCTGGAGAGTGGAAGTGCTGGGGGTTAAGCTTAATTGCAAACCTCTGATCACATCCCTCTCTTAACTGCAATAGCAAACTGTCTCCACATGCACTATGCACCCAGCCCCTACATTCAGAGCCCAGCTATATTTAGGGGTTTTATTACAGACTCCTGCAAAAACTTAATGAGCAATAAACTTGTAGACGTCAGCAATGACCATGACAAGGGTATTCTGACTAAGTTACCCTGAATCACCCAGTTATTTATCAGTTAACTAGAATAAATATTGACTGTTCTTTGCACTGTCCTCTACACACACAAACCCACCAGAGGGCTCAAAAGGCTAACAAAAAAAAAAAAAAAATCAAAATAAAATCAAAGTTGCTAGATAAATATGAAAAAGAGCTGGTTGTTTGCCCAGGGATTTTCTTGCTGTTTCAGATTTCCAGTTTATCAGATAATGGCATTTAGAGAATAATCTTAAAGAAAGAAGACCTTATATTACCATAAAACCTTCAGTAGCTGAAGTTTTTGTTGGTTGGTTTCTTTGTAAAGAAACTGTCCAGAAGAAAAACAAAACCAAGAGACCACTTTTTCAGCTGTGGCAAAGTGTTCTTTCTAGGAACAGATAAACACACATACTCTGATTTACAAGGGTTTGAAAAGGTCAGTGACAATTAAACCTGAAGCAATTTCCAAGATCTTTAGCTATAAGTTTTCTGTTCCTCTTTTCCTCTATGGCATAATTTTTCAACAGCAATTGCTGTTTAATTTTTGGCACCCAAATTGTGGCATCTGTTTGTTTTTTTTTTTTATTTTCAAAGGTGTCTGTTTGCAAAAAAACATCAATCACAGTCTGAGGGATGCAAAAGAGCACCTGAAAGCAACAGCCCTCAGCATCTCCATCTCAGCGCTCAGCCAATAAGGCACTCAAAACCACAGAGCACTCAACAATATGATACTTTTTTTACTTGCCTCTATCTTGCCCAGAACAAGCAAAAAAGCAGTGAAGACAATGCAGAAACCAGTCTTCACTCAAAGTCACTCATGCAGACCAAACACAAGTGCAGGCCTGGCTGCGTGTGACCTCATATATAACTTATTCCATTACTGTAATAACAAAACATATAAACATATGGGCTTTCAAAAAAAAGCACATGACAATCTTTCAGTTCTCCCCCCAGACTCCTACTTAGCAAGCAAAGGCTCCAGGGAGCCAGAACAGAAAAAATTTCCAACGACCTTGGAGCTGTTTGGGTCAAACCTTTAACCTCTCTTTCCCTGGGCACCAGCATAAAGTTGGCTCTACTATTCCTCCAACCCCGGGCAACTTGAACAAACCAACTCCCACCCAGCTGCAAGCTACAGTTCATGGAAGGAAAGATCAGAAATGGAGGAGGAAAAGGAGGTCACGAGAACCAAACAGGGAGGGCCACTGGGGTTACCATGATGAGGTACAATACCCAGGAGACACAGGAAACACCAACAGTTAGGAAGCTCCTTTAATTCTACCACTCCCAGAGTCCTTGGTGCTCAAAAGTAACACTGAGAAGGGAAGATAAAACCGAAGAAGTAACACTTTCAGGAGCAACTGGATACAGTTAAGGTCTATGTTATTCTGTATGATGAGAAAGGCTTCTAACCCGAAAAAGTCTATGACGTACGTATCAACTTCTGCTGCTGGTTTACAGGTAAAAAACTCAAACCACACTAACAACAAATTCCTCCAAACTTATAAGAAGAAGAAGTGTAGCAGCAGAAATACCAGTTCAAGGCACTAAAAAGGAAATGTCTTTTAATTTTTATAAAAAGAAAGACCTAAACACCCTATTTGGATGGCTGTCAGACTATCACTTTCTGCCTCTGTCAGATCCCCTACTAACTGCATCTGGTGAGCCTTAGCTAAGGGTAGCACTCTGGGAAGAGAAGGTACTCTTTACTTGATATTTCTCTTTCTGCATGAACATGAAAATGGAAATTTTGTAGGCAAATGAATACAACTCCTCAAATGAAAAGTATGCATTTAATTCCAAGATACTGAACACACTAATTTAATTGTTTTTAATAAAACATGGGCTTGAACAAAGTATTTTTAATAAAGATCAGACACCAAAAGATTCCTTTAATGTTTTCAAAACCAGTTTTAATCTCACACTTAATAAGATGCATTTCACTTTTCTAGAATTCCAGCCCTCTTTCAGATAGACTAACTTAAAACAAAAGAAAAGAAATTCCACTGGCTTCAAAGTCACTCCAGCTGCATGGCCCAGCTGGAGGGAGACAGAAGGTTTTATTCCCTGTTGACTCCTTCAGGAGCTGGAAGGGGCCAGTGTTGTCCTTGACAGTTTGATATTTAGGCCAGTGGGAGGGGGGAGGAGAAGAGACACAAAGTTAAGAGCTGGCAGAAGGTTGGATGCCTGGGTGGGAATTCTCCCTCAGTTACCCTTGAAATTCTCTTGAATGCTGAGATGTACATCCGACATTGGACACTCTCCTGCTGCTGGCTCTGGTGATGGGCTCCATCACATCCTGTGGCATTAGGCAGGGGCCCATCCACCACTTACTTCAGTAGCACTTTAGTACCAGATCCCCAAGTAAGTAGGTGGAATTTTAATTAAAGAACGAGAAAAAAATGTTAATCTCATTAACAACCGTGAAGGGGAAACCCCACTAAGATGAAAGCCTTGTTTTGTAGGAGCATGAGAAGAATTTCCCTATGACTGGCATGTGCAGTGCATTTTGCTGGTCTGTCTGTAGGTCCTCGTCTTCAGGAACTTCTGGTCAGTTGGGGGTTTATTGTGTGGGAGGGGATAACAACATGCTCTTGTCCCTATGGTACTCAGTGCCCACAAAGCCAAGGGAAGAATGCATTGAACATTAAATAACTTAATGCACTAAAATCACTCAAATCATCCAAAATGCAGCATCCTCATGATGGTCTTTGCAGTGTTGCACTCACAGAAAGATTTCTAGAAGGAAGTATTTTCGCGAGGCATGTGGCAAAGCACATTACACAGGCACAAGTGATGACAACTGAGTGAATCAAAGAGCACCAATAATATTTAAAAATATTATTGTCAGGTAATTGCCTAATCATAAGGGCTGCAATTTGTGTTACGCTAGCTGTTTACACATGCAATCAAAGTAGACGTAGAAGCAATATGAATAGCTGATCTCAGGTCTTATACCAAAATATAAGTCTTTTCTTTCGTTAAGGAAGGGAAGAAAAATCCTCAACATCCAACCTATTTAGTAAAACTTGTAATTGGCTGATGGATGATAAAAAGAGAAGCAAGTCATAGAAAGAAAAGGGAACTGTTTTGAATAAATTTTCAGAGACTATTCAAGCAATTTATGTTCTGCTTCACAGCTGTGAAAGCTCCTTTTCACCTGGCTTGGAAGTTCAAATAGTCCTCTGCCCATAAGTAAGTAAACGAAATGAACTATAGATGATAAGGTTTGTAAGCTCTAGCCTCAGAGCTCCCTCTGAAATCAAAGAAAGTAAAGAGTGTTTATCATGTAAGAAACTTTAAAGTGTCCATTTGTGCCCTTACTTTGCAGGTTTATCTCCTGTTGACTTAAACCAAGGACAAGATTAGACTCAACAACTAAATTCCCATCAGTTTGTTAAAGCACAGGACCATTTTCTATTCTGTATTTCATAAGTCTTGGATTTTTCGACCACAGCTTGGATGCAATTGCTGAAAGAAGAGATTCCAATGATGATGAAATGAAAATAAAAGATTCGTTTGGCAAGTGGAATGACACCCAGTTCATCAGAAAGGGACCTGTGCTGGCAAATGCCATCCAAGACACGCTGTAAATAAAGTGGGCTTATTTGTATTACAGAATCTAGATTTTTACATCTGATGAGTTATTGCCACATAAAGATTTCCACGAAAATTTTTGTTTTAAGGGTATTTTAAATGCTCTGAGCAGATGAACAGAAGTAAACATTTGCCAATGGTCTCACAACATCACTGGCTATGAAACAAATGCACAGGATAAGTACCCTATTAAAGAGCAGCAGTATATATTTTGTCTAACATACCTTGTCAATATTGTGCTGGATGTCTTTCTTTAGCAGTTCAATATATCATATGGCACTAAATTGGTTATATCACAAGGGTTTTGCCTGGGAACAGAACTTGCATGCAGCTCAATGGTACTTAAATTAGAAATCTTTATTAATTTTAAGAATTTAATTACGTTCTCTAAACAATGAGCTGAGAATTCGTGCTTGGATGATGGCTGTTGTTAATATAACTTGACCACAGTGAAAAGAATACATGAATCTTACATCATTTCATCATTGCATCTGGTTCAGCAAAATTAATCCAAACCTTCCCTAAAGTCTAAAGCCTGCCATTTCCAGGAGACATCTTAAACTAAACAATATTCTTGTGTAATAGAAGGGATGAATTATGTCCTAAGTGGGTGTGCAGTTTGATACTGCACCAACATATTTTTTCCATCAATGGCAACTGCCATCTGCACAGAAACAGACGTTCTGAAGAATAAATGTTATCACCAGACGTGTTCCCCTGGGACTCAAGCCTCAGGAATTAAGTTTTCCTCTCACAATGTGGAAAGCTGTTCAGTGCGCAGCATCTCTGGGAGCACTGTGGACAGCATGTTCTCTCGTTAACTGGAGAAACATACTTAATACATGACAGGGTTTGCATTTGATTGCTAAAATATGTCTCTCATCTTATTCTCCTTGGGTACACATAGAAGGCATCTGTTGGAGTCCTAAGGCATGACTTATGAGCACAAGAGGATTCGCTATAGCAACGGGATGCACTTTAGAAAAGCCCAGACCAGCTCTAAGAGTAACACTGGCAATTGTGACTGTAGTGGTTCTATTACTGGTGCTTCAGATAGTTTTGGAGCTATAGAGGAGAAAGAAGAGGTTCAAGGACCCTGTTTCTCACATCCTGCAAGTCCAGGCAGGCTTTTTCTGCATGCCTTCGCATCCATTCTGGCCTCCAAAACACTTAAGACTAAGAGTTTAATTAACAGATGGCTGACATGTATCTTTTTAAGACCATTAAAACTGCTTTAAGACTGATGGAAGTCTCCACTCAGCAATTCACTCAGGTTTTGGGTACAGCAACAAAGTGGGGGACAGGCCACCCTGGGAGTGGTGCTGCCTAGCTCCTCTCCTCCTTCAGGCCCAGAAGACCCTGACAGGACACTGCACAAGCTTCTTCCTGGCCACAGGCACACTGCACGCTCACTTGCAGCACACATGGGGAGGGCAAAGCTCTTTTTCACTCCTTTCCCCCCCCCCGCCTGTCTCCCATAAAACCTCTTTAAAACATTTTAAGGAAATATTAATCGAATTAGCGTTGAACCATGGCAGCAGTCAACAGCTTTATTTGGGCATTCTAGCATTAAAAAAAAACAAAAAAACCCCCAACCAAACAAAAACAACAACAACAACAAAAACACACACACACACACAGAAAACAAAAAAAACACAAAAAAACCCCAACAAACAAACCATAACACAAAAAATAAATGCTATTTGTCTAGCAGAGTTTTGCAGACTTCCATGGCTGACACGAGAACATACAGACACAAAACAATGAGCTGGTGCATATGTACACTCATGCAATTGCAGCAGCTTTACAGGCCAAAACTTCCAGCTCCTCATCCTGCACCCAATTTCGAAGAAACAAAGCTATTGTACAACATGAATGTAAATTTGGGGTTCGAAGATCACGTAACTGTTTCTCTTGCCCGTTTGCCTCGACATGGATAACCTACATTCAACAAAAAAACTGCAGAGGAACAAACTTAAAAAAGATAATTCTGTGCATACTGCTTTTTTTAGTACACAGCTAATTCTTTGGCTTGAGTAATGCCACAGGGTGATTACTACTTGTATTAGAAACACTGCAAAACAAATTCTACAATCCCATGCCTTTTTGGGTTTTTTTAAAGAGAGCTCAGAAATGCAGGGTAAACTTCCAAACAACTCAGTGGCTCTACAGAGAGAGAAAGAACTAGAAAACTAAATATTTGACTTGCTAAAAAGTTCTTTCACAGGATAAAGCAAATACAGCAATAAACTTCAGCATTTCAGAGGAGTTGAAACTGTAGCTCTGCAAAGACTCTGATTTAGCATAAAGGAGTGGACTGGATCTTTTCTTTCACGTCACATAAGCGAATATTTCTTTCAAGTGCCAAATGATGTGGTAACAACAGGGGAAACTCATGCTATAATGTACTTACTTGAATTTACTGTAAATGTCACATGCTCAAAGGTGTCCCACTGTACTCTAATGTGCTCCATAATATAGCATTACCTAAACAAAATAACACCCTCAGATTTTACTTTTAACATTAAAAAGACCTAGCAATTCACTTAGAAAATCACACTGAAATTTTCTGCATGTTTTGCGACTAGCCATACATGTGATTTAGCAGCTCATGGCCTGAAAACAAGGGAACTTTGGAAGGGAATAGCCTTGTCTGAGAGCTGCCCACTGGCAGGTGAGCATCACCTGCCAGCCAAGGCCCAGATTCTCAGTGCGCTGAGATTTCAAAAGGATGACGATAAAATTATCAAAATCAGGTTAGCGACGTCAGATTTTAAGTCTCACTCCTGAAAAAGAAACATAGAGGGAATCACAGAATACTCTGAGTGGGAAGGGACCCACAAGGATCAATGAGTCCACCTCTTAAGTGAATGGTCCATGCGGGGATCGGACCTGCAACCTTGGCATTATTAGCAACATGCTCTGATGAGCCGAGGCTCTTCTCACCATTGCATATGATAATGAATGCAATACCCCTGGAAAAAAAGAAGGGCTGGGGGCTAACCAGCTTGAAATTACTTCTGGTCTTTGCTGTCTCAGATCCATGCATCCTGCCAGTTCAATAAGCAGAGTCAGAAGAGAAGTTGGCAAAATAATTGAATGTTTGCTTTTTCCCCTCGGTGCAGTGTCGCTGCATATATTACTGTATGGCACAGTTCACTGCAGCTATTTTCCCAATGTACTATTCCTTCTGAGCATCAGAAATATTTGAATGACAATTTCTAAGTAAACACACCAACCAAAACACGCTTTGGGTTTATCATCCACTGCCTAATCTAAATTTATCACAATATTTCCAGTATGCTTCAAAGCAGAGGAAAGGAAGGAAAAGATAAGGGGGGTTGCAATGATTAATAAAGAAATGCTCTTATCTGATTCTCTTGTTCATGAAATATACAAAAGTGCAATAAGCATTTAATATCTATAACTTCTGGGCAGCCCTAACAGTGAAGACTTCTTTTTCAATCAGTGTTGCACCAAATGATCAGTGCTTCTGGATTAAAGCAGGCATGTAACGTTTCAGGGGTCTCAAGTAGGTGAGTCCCCTAAGCACTGACGAGAAGATAACTGGGATGCTTTACTGCCATAGTTTTTTTCCCCCCCCGTTATTATTGTTGACCGTAAGGAAAAAAAAAAAAAAAAGTTTCCAGATGAAAATATGTGTCAGTGTAATGGAAATGACATTCAGGCAACAGCTTTCCTCCCCCATTTGGCTGTCAAATTGAGCTCCGTCTAGAAGCAGCCCAGCAAACTGCATGGGGGGGGGGGGGAATGAGGGGGAGGGCTCTAGTGGGCAGGGGAAGCAGTGAAAGCCTAAATAAACTTCGACTATTAGATAACTGGGCTATTATTGCTGTGTAACACTTCCTGAATGGCCTAGAAAAAACACAGAGACAGTTCTTGTTCCTGCCTGAAGGAAACGAAACACAAGGATGAGTGCTCAGTACGTCAACTGAAAACTCTGGTTGTTTCCTTCCTTCCTTCTTTCTCTCTCTTTTCATTACTTTTTATTTGATATTGTTTCCTTTTTTCTCTTCTTCTTAAAAACCACACTGTATACTTAGCCAAATCCAGGAAGACCCTCTTCCCATGCAAAAGAACCCTCCTTAAAGTTTCTGTTGCAGGACGAAAGCCCCACAGATTTCACACGGGTGCTGGGCTCAGGCTGCCAGCCACGGGGGCTGCAAGGCAAGGCATCCCACTGCCCTGCCAGCAAACAGCTGCAGCTCCCCGACAGCATCTCTGCACAGATATTTCATTCTTTCAGAACATCAAAAAGATTTTTTTTTTTCCCCACTTAAGTCACCTCAGTTAAGAATATCCCCTGTTGTTAACCTTCTTGCTTGCGTATATGATATTGTTGGTGTGCTACAACTGTTAGGACTCATTAGGAGAGCATCTACACAAGTCATGTGTAATTACAGTTTCTTCAGGCTCAAACCAGGCGCTCCAGACTGTCACAAAATCAATAACTTGTGCTGTTTATATTCACTGTTCTCTCTGAAGGTGAAAGCAGTGAGAAGTAAGATTGCTCAACAGCACATTTGGAAGATGATGTGTCTTAGATCTGGAGTTTCAAAACTTCTTTCCTCTCCACCTCCTTCTGGTCCATCAAGCACTCCCCACCTGCTCTAAGATCCTGCTCTGTCTGCTAAGTTTGCTCTATCTACAAAAATGTTACTATAAAATGCAGCAACTAAGACCACCTCACTGCACTGCCTCTCAGGAGATGATATGCACCTCCCCTAACATGCTCACCAACTTTTGTACCAAATGGGAACTTTCTATCCAGTGTGATCTGCTGATGTCCTGAGACAACACCTGTCCTTTCCACTTATTTCCACATTCCTTATTTTCATGCTTTTCTCTGAACCACTCACCTACGTAGTAGTTTTCACTTCTTCCACAGCTCCCCACAGCTCCCCACTTTCTTTACAGGCATTTCCCATTCTTTCCTCACTAATTCAGTTTAAAGTTTTCTTCTTGCAATATTCAACAAAAAATCCCATCAAGGGCAACCATCTATGGTGGAGAAAGGCTGAATCTGCACAGGACTCCTCACATCCTAGAACCTGCTCCTCCGTTTTGAGCAGCACCAGGCTGGCCGCCAGGAGGACTGGCATCAACCACTGAACGGGAATGTCAAACAGAAAAGCACTGGTTTGTAACTGGAGGTAAGGGATTTCTGTATGGACAGAGACCTCCAACATCTGTGCACTCAGAACTGAATGGAAAGTATGTCACTAACACAGACCAACGCAATACAGAAAAAAAAAAAAAAAGTCCAAACAAAAAGGCCAAATCCTTAAATGCTGCCCCAGTTTTGGGCTAGGGTTGGTTTGGGTTAGGGTTCACATACTGGTGACCTCAATATGGTGCTTCTCACCATAGAGAAGGGAATCTATTTAAAAAACAGAACCATAGATGAGGGGAAAGAAGCTCCAGACCCAGGAGACTGCAATGCAGGCACTGAGAAGAACAGAGATAGGTAAGGAGGGGAAGAACAGGTTTCTGAAGTGTAAAATTGAGCTCGTGGCAAACAAAAGGAAAAAAATGCTTAAATGGATTTTTGGTGCAAATAATTGCAGTATAATTTTTCCTTACTCCTTTTTGATATTCTCCCAAACTGTTCCTCCTAATACTTGCCCCTGCTTAGGAAAATGGAAACACCAAGAGGGGAAGAAAAAAAGGAGGGGGGGGGGAAAGCAAGTAAGAAAAAGAGGTAAAATGGAGTGAAAGCAAATTCTGCATTTCTATTTTATTACGCCTCCAACATAAAACATTCACCAGCCGTGAGCTCATCCAAAACCTTGAGCGGTAGAAAAGTAATTCTGCAGGACTGGAAAAAGTGATGTTTTAAGTGACTTAAAGAAAAGTCTAAGCTTGTTTGCTCTGGTTTCATCATTGAACATCGAAGAGTCAGTTCAGGAGCCCTTGTAATCATAAATAGGGTTTTTTTTCTGGTTAATGGCTGTTTAATTTTTTTGTTCCCAGAAAGGCTGTAATTAAACAAACAACAGGGATCACATACAAGAAGTCAGACATATTTCAAGCTTGAACAAAGAGAAAGCCATTCCAAAAGCCCTTAAAATGAGCAACCAAACTAAAGGCGAAGACAGCATCGGATATGACTCAAAGCCTGACACAATCCTCCATGCCCTACTGACTGACCTTGATGGGGTGTTCCAGGGGAAAATAAACCTTTCCAGAGAAAACAAAGCCGTTACATGCAAAATAGGTGAGGAAAGAAGGGAAGCTCTGTCTTGATGATGAGAATCCCTGTGACTGCAACCCATAGCTTTGAATCAAGCCTCAATGTGGGCTGCAGTTTGGAAAGACCTTGTAGATACCTGTGACGAAGCAGTTGGTTTATATGTCTCAGACCTGTGGGCAGGGGTAAAACAGAGGAGCCAGAAGTACTTGCGTGAGCTGCAGGACACCAATTAGCTTCTAGTGCTTTGCCAGCAGATGTTGCAGCGTTAAACTGTTACAACAGTTGTTACATGGCTCCTCTTGTTCTGTCTGGGTGCCAGACCCTGTAAACACATTCATGGGGTTCCCAGGAGGGTGAGAGCTCCATCCCTGTGCAGGTGAATAGCCTCAAGCCAATAAAGCATGTTGGCTTTGGTCTTTGTCCTGTGATGAGTTTTCCCCCTACGAGCTGGCAGGTAAAGTCTTCTAAGAACCAAGATTGTTCTACCAACTCCTGTGTGCACCTGATGCTGGCAAAGCCTCACCTATGGACTCCTGCAGCATACTGAAAAGCACTAACCTCTGCTGTTGTTGGACCTTTCAGGGGTACTCAGAGCTCATCAGGGCTGCTCTGAGAAAGAGACTTCCCTAAAAATGACGGCTTCAGACCAGTTAACACACTAGAAATCAGTTGGCAGTGTCCTGATTGAGAACTTGCAATCAAACATCAAATCTGTGTAAGTGCTAACTTTTACTTCTGCCTGTGCCGTTACCGACTTCATGTATTCTGTGAAGAAGGACAGGTTGGAAATTACCCATAAAGATGAAATCACTTGCCATGGCCAAGCGCAGTGCAAAGGTTGGTGTCTGTTATCACATGGTAAATGATTATCAGAAAGGGTTACCTTGATGGCGGCAGTCCATTTATTCAAGCCTGGAAGGAATGTTCCCAGCATGACTGCAGTAGGTGTTTTGAATTGAGAGTGTCACCACAAAGACAAGACATAAGCTAATTTGGAAAAAAAACAACCTCAGCAAGAGACATTCTTTGCAGCAAAACTCACACCTTCTTGATGCAAGCATTTCAATGTAAGACAAATAAAAGAAGATGGAGGTTTTCCATCTTCTATTTTTATTACACCTCCAAAAGCAAGGGATGCTCACTCCCGTCTTATGGGAGCAGCTCACTGGTAAGGTGGGAGGGTTTTGTGTAGCTTTGCATTCATATTACGCAGGATGAAATTTCTTTTAAATGCACAAAGAGGAGTGCTCTTGAGAATACACTGTTAAAGTTAAGCAACTTTAAAAGGGGGGAAAGTACAAAAACAGGTTTTAACTGGCTAACCATAAAAATTTTCTGGTTGAATGCATTTACCTCTACTCTCATTTAAATGAGAAGAATGTACTCCATCGAGTCTTATTAGTCTGTGTAACTAAGGAACTTGACTAAAAATGAATGAAAGAAAGAAAATAACTTTAGTTTTACTCTGGTTTCTTATTTAAAGCTATCCAATTCGCACATTTTCTTTTCTTGTCCTCAGCCCCTGAGCAGTCACAAGGCATCCAATTTCACAGGGATCGTTTGTTGCTGTACCTGGATTATTCTACCAAATGAAGCTGAATCCCAATCCCAGTTTTTCACCAAATGATACTATTACCAGAATGATGAAAAGGGAAATATAAGAAACAGGATGGAAATGTAAAACGTGCAATGAGTTTCCCAACATGAAACCACAAGGGGAAGGGCTGCAGAAGGTCACCATAGTCCTTTCTTTCATTCCCTCTGTTGGGGCTTCCTATGAGTGCAGAGTAATGCCTGTAAATTGTTGGGAACACAAGTCTGAAATGTTTCTGCTTCTTAGCATCAAACTCACGCAAGCTGCTAAGAAAAACCTAAACAATTGTGCCTTGCACTTCCAGGAAACAACATTTAAAAAAATCCAAACAACAAGACCCAAATAAAACAACAAAAAAAGCAGACACAGTCAGTTATCGATAAATAAAGTACACTGATATATCTGAAAGTTTCAGTGAGAGATATAAGTTGCCCAGAATCCTTTGGGACACAGTTCATACCTTGTAAAGCTGAATAAAACACATTTCCCAGATTATTGAGGGCAAACAATAAGGATGCCTAATGAAATAGCAAGAATACAAGGTAGGAGCAATTTGCAAGGCTGCCTTTCTTTTGATGTCTGTCTGTGTCAAAAAACCCTCTCCACTTCTACCACTGCCAACAGCATGGGAAACCTCATCCTGTCTCTTCTCCAGGACAATAAGGCAGTTTCTGGGGCACAGTGAGCTCTCAACACCACCAAACGTTTTCGTACTAAACTCCTCTCCTTGATCTTTCCAAAGGAGAAGACTTCTTTCAGAAACCACACTGAACATAACAGTTTGTCAGCTATAACAACATAAGAAAAACAACCTTGGCAAAGAAGTGGTTTATACATCCACCAACTGCTTGTTCATTCTGATGGCAATGTGGCACTTTGAATGCCTGCTGTCATGAAAGTCTGATCTGTTCCCCATTAGACATCAGTTCTTGTGTTTTTCTACTGTTTTCTCATTACTAGCCCAGGAGGACTCTTGTTGGGTTAAGAATATGGGGTTCAATTACTTCCCCACTCTAAATGCTCTCCCACTGAAGCCACTCAGTGTCAACCAGAATGTTACACGAGACATTTGAAGCCTAAAACACTGAAAAGCCATAGCCCCATCCAGCACTTCCAATTCTGCAACAGAAGCATGTTGCACAAAATAAAAAGCAAGATTTTATTTTTTATGTAGCCTGCCAGAGCGTGGTTACCTCAGCCCTTCGAGGACACTGTCCTCTCTGCTTCTCTCTCCAAGCCTGTTCCTACCTCTAGCCCAACTCAAAGCACTGCTTTTTTTTCATGCCCAACACTTTAAACTCAAACACCGCTTTCATCCTGTGCCAGTGGGACCTCTTACTGTTCTCACAGCTAAGAAACACCTTCTTCTAAGCAAACTCAGGAAAAAAAGTAGCTAAAATGCTACAGCTAATGATCTAGATGAGGAAACTTTAGTTCTGTGCTCCCATCTGAGCCCCATCACACAGCTCCTACATGGTGGTGGGTGAGCAAATCGCTCTCACTCTGTCTCTGCAGAGCCAGAAGAGTTCAATCAAAATTAGATCTAATATTTGCAAAGCACTCATTGATCACAGCTGCAAAGTGTTACTACTACTTCATTACAGAGATGACCAGCTTTGCTTCAGCGTCATAGCTCTTCTCTATAGTTTGTGAAATAACCAGCTGACCTAAAAACCTCATCAACGTCCAATGAGACCTGCTGTAGCACAGGGAGGGGACTGCGGGACAGAAATCTCCTTTCATCTTGTTAAACAGGCTCAGCAACAAAAAGTTAACAAATTGCTAGAGAACCGTGCAAACCCCTGTCAGCGCAGTGGCAGCATAGGACTGCAACAGAGCACACAGACTGCCAGCCATGTGAAAGACTGATGAGATCACGAAGCAAAGAAAAAAATGAAACTACAGACTAGTAAATTAAAAGAGCTTGTGCAGGCAAGTCCGCCTCATTCCCTCTGGTTTTTGTAGTAGGAAAGGTGCCATTATGAAGTGGTTGGAGCAAGTTAAACACCTTTCAAGTGTGTTCTTACAATTAGTGGTATTATGAAAAGAAAAAAAAAAAACTTTGGCATTTGTTTAAAAAGAAAAGTTGTCTTATTTAACTACAACTCCAGTTTTAAAGTATTAATAGTGCCTATGCTGCTCGTTCCTACATGCTTACATGCTTTTCAAATTGCATTTGGTAAAGCTCAGTCCATCTGTTTTCCCACACTCCATCAACACATGCAACAAAGTGAGCAGAGGCTACCTACAGTAGGGTTGTGTTTTGTTCAGAACTTTCTGCTTGCATACCAGAAATTCAATGCTAATTCAACATGCTTTGGGCACATTCAAGCTACAAAAGGAGGGGGCTCAGGAAGGGGAACGGAGAAAGGTTTTCACTCATCACCATACATGCACTTCCAGATGAAAAAGTGCCCGGGAAGGATTTGTGCATCATGGAAGCCTGGTTGCATACCAGTGCCTCCCAGCTCCAGGACAAACTTGTTGCAACACGACAATGTTATGCACCAGAAACTGGACAAGCAGCTGCTAATTCGATGTACTAACTTCAAAACCCATAAATTTTCTTTTCAAACCCATCCAACAGGACAAAGAGAAGTCTGTTTGAGATTCACCACAAGTCCCAGGCCGATGGCTAATTTGTATGAAAATAGGTACGGTGGTTCCTGTAAATAGCTCTGCTCAGATACTCTGTAGGTAAGTGGACTGGAGAGGATTTGAAAAGAGACCACCCCCTAATATCAGCCTTCATCAAGTCTAGAAAGAGACAAATGCTTCGAAGT
>NW_020955315.1:105398-193025 GCF_003031625.1 Empidonax traillii
CTGCTCTGCTGCTGCTTGCAGTCAGCTTGTAGGGATGGAGCAAAGTGAAAACACGTTACACTATGACTCAAAGTTTTTCTCCAAACAGCCTGGAAATGAATAATGCCAGGAAGACCATAAGTATAAACGGCAACAGAAGACTTTGAGGGAGCAGAATTATTCTGTGCTGCAAAATTAGCCAGTTCACAAGAAAATTCAGAGAGATGGGCTATTGATCCAACTAGCAGAGCTCGAGTAACTAAAACATCTCAATTCTGTGTTCTTGGTTCACTTTGTCTCATGAATAGTGCAGAATTTAATAGAAATCTGGACCTTCCAACCTGCTTTTGACATCCATGCAGCAGGCACCAGATGCTTTCAGAGGCTCATAGCACCTTCAGCTCCAAACACTCCTTAACCTTGGTTCTGTTAAGATGATAGCAGAGAACAGCCAGACTTTCATTCATTGCTTTCATAATGTCAGCCAGGTTGTAATTTGCTGGGAACAGGATGAGACTATCAAAGCAGCGCTTGGGGATTTTGTTCACTGCTATTTTTCTTCCTAAGCCTAGTGTTTGCTTGAAAATGTATCACTTTATCTAGGAGAGATTTTCATTCACAAGCAATTTGTCAAGCGACTTCAAACTTCTGGGGCCGTATTGATTCCAGAACTGCAATTGCAGTTGTCAGCAACATGGGTTCCTGCAATCTGTTAAACACATTCCTCTAAGGTGGTTAGCATCCTCCCTTCTCCTTTCCTGTGGGAAAGACAGCCACGATGGGCTCTCACTCACCATCCTCTGAAAGGCTTCTCTGGGATAGTTTATTATACTAAACCCCTCTGGTCTTTGCCTTCCTCCCTGTGAGCTGGCCTCGCAGCGGAGCCAGCCGGGCTGGCTGATGCCTGGCTGTACCCTGCTGACTGATAAGTACCACATAATGGATCAAGCCAGCCATAGGGGCTGGAAATTCAGTGCTTGCCATCCCTGCCACTCCCAGGACAGGGAGAGCAAAGCCCCAGGGGCAGCCAGGGCACCAGAGGCAGATGGTAACCTCAGTTCAATTTGGACAAAAGTATAAATCATTCCCTTGGTGTACCTAAACTCAGAGTAAGAAGATTTTTTGGGGGAGGTTAGCCTTTTTTTTTTTTTTTTCCCTTTTTTCCTTTTTAATGTATCTAACAGGACTACAACAAATCAGCAGCAAAATGCTTGATCCCCCCACATATGGACAAAGAGCCAGAAGCCTGGTAGTTCAGTTGCTGTTCCTTGCTGCTGCCTCGCTTAGTTTCAACTGTGGCAACTCTGGGCTACTCTCCTTAAGAAAAGGCCATGAGTTGTAATACAGCATAGAACAGAGCCATTCTTAGGACCCCTCTTCTTCCATGAGTCTTTCCATTGCAAATTAAATCCTTTTTCCGACACAACAGCAAGGTGAAATGAGGTATAAGAAATCACTTGGGCTTCTCTGTCAGCCCTTCAGCTCACAGAGCCTGGCAGAGGGCCACTGAGAAGCAATGGTGCTGTGCTGATTTGCACCAGCTGAGGCTCTGCCAATAACCCTTTTAAGGATTTGGAAAGAGTCCCTGTGAACTAACAGGCTGAGAGATTTTGATTCCGAGTGAAGGGGAAGGGCGATTCTGCCTGACCTTCGCACGCCTCCTCTGAAGGAGGGGGAAGGAAGGCAGGAACCGTCGAGCAGAAATGATATGAAATAAAAGCAGGTATCGGCATACACAAGGTACTGCCTAGAAAACAGAAAGCTGCTGCAGCCTAAACCAACATTCCTTCATACCAGAGACATGAATAATATCAAATAATACATGCAAGAAAAACACACGCCATTCTCATCAACCCTCTGTTTCCTTCCCCCTTGCCCTTTCTCAGCTACGACCAAGATCAAAGACAAGGCTATTCCAGTGTTTAGCAGAGGCATTTGTTTTAAATAAAAATGCAACAAACTTGCCAAAAATAACACTAAAAGTATTTGCACCAGAACAATCCCACCAAGGGTGCAACATGGACAAGTGGCACTAGGGCTAAACTCATGACAGTCAAAGCCTAAGAGGGATTACTTGGCTTTGTTGTAAGAAACTCCTCTCTAAGCACTTTCCCTTTCAACACTGCTGAAATTGTTGCTAGCAACGAAGCAAAGCAAAAATAGAAGAAAATTTGTATCTAACATGCTTTCAGCAAGAGAAGGCATTAGCTGGCAGGCCGCAGGGCCAGGCAGACCTACAGGGTTTACCAAGCTCTGCCAAAAACACAATATATGCAGTCAGCTCTTCTGAAAACTCTGCAGTTTGCCTTTAATTAATTTTACTGTCATATCATCTGGTTATATTAATGCTCTTTACAGAACCTGCTATGGATATCACAGTCATCACGAAATTATCAAGGGCAAATGGCACATTTTAAGACCAGCCACTTGAACTGCAGCTTTTTTTACCAAACTAACTCAATTAGAAATGAGCCCTCTCCATAGGCATCATACACTTAACATCAAAGGCTGCTGGCTGTGTTTCTAAAAAGGTGTGTCAATGCATAAATGGTCCTGTATCTCCTCAGAAAGCAGAAGACCTTGCATAAATGCTGAGTGCTGTTGAAGAGTACTCAAAATTGTGAGAGCAGGACATACTGCATGTTTTCATGAAAACACTGCTGTACAGACAAGACTGATGCATATATGACTGATATTATATAAATTACATTGTATTAGTCATCATGTTCTTCTAGATAATAAAATCCCTTTCTCTAATGAACTGCAACCATAAGCTACTCCAATTCTCTAAGTAGGTCACAGGATACTGGGACACTGAAATCCTTCCATTCACAGGCAGCAGCTACACCGAAGAAAGTGCCAAAACAACCCCTGATTTCATCTGATTAACCTTGTTCGGTTGGTGTGCTCAGCTTGATACTCTTCGTATGTGCAGATAAAGAGGCAGCACAGGCTACATGTTTATGTTTGTATATATGAGGGGCAGAGGCGAGTAAGAAGCAGAGAGGAAGCAGTCCTGCTGAGCTCCCAGGGGAGCAAAAACACCAGTTACCACTAGAAAACCTTCCCCTATTTCTAGCCACACCCTATCACCTCACTGTTGGATTCTGCAAGGGATCCAAGGGCTTTCAGTTCTTGCTTATTTTGGGAGTAGTTACTCGGATTTAACATCCCATCAGTCACCCACGACATGGCAGGATTTCCCACTTTAGCTGTAGTTCTATAATGGTTTTCCCTAGCAGGTAACAAAAATGCACTGGGCTATCCTCTGGGCTCTTTTGAAAATCCCCAAAGAAAAACAATTTCATTCTTATTATTCTTATTTTAAATACAAATTAATTACTTGTGACCGCAGCACCAGAGACCTGATTTTTAACACAGCCCTATGTACAAACAATTGTATAGGCATGGGATTGATGTGGAAAACTACAGTGTGTGACAATGAATGAGGGGGCAGAGCAAGTATTCCCTAAGCCAGCTTTGTGGATGAGAAAAATAGTCTTGGAAGCAGTTTCCTAAACACATGTATACAGTAAATTATATTGGTATTTCATTCGCTGCCTGTAACTTCTACTCTATTGCCTATATCAACTTCTCATACACTGCACTTACAAACATTTTAAATAAAGTAATGTAGGTTATTTAACTAAGGCTCTGTTCCACATAAAACTCTCTCCCCTGGGTGCTTCTGATTCATTTTGGTTAAAGATTAATAGAGTAATATATACTGATAGGCCTTTCTACATTTCTCACTGGAGATTCCCCTCTCCTGCCAGCTTAGGCTACAGAAACGCCTCAATTAAAAAAAAAAAAAATCAGCAGAGATTAATTTAAAGAACTCTTCCTCCTCTTTAACTTTTGCAATTCATTAGACTTCCATAATTAAACCAATGGGAAATCTTCCAGTTCCCCAGTGGGTTTTTGTTAGTTAGGGAAGAAAAAAAAAAAAAAAAGAAAAAAAAAAAGTTTTCCTGCATGTGTCTTTCAGCTTGCACTGAGAATCCCAGGCTTTTCGTGTGAGCAGCTGCAGCAGGGTTACCCAGGGTCGGCTTGGGTAGGAAGCAAAGGTTTCCTCCAGTCAGATAGGGGGAATATGGTTGCCATGGTTGGCAAAAGGGAAAGGAGAAGCAACTTCCATTCAATTCAAAGTGCTTTTAAAAAGAAAAGCAGCAAGAAACATTTCAGGAAGGGTCTTTGGTAATGGAGATGACAAAACGAGGAAAACCCAGAAAAGTCTAGATGAAGTGCCAAACATTCAGCAAAAAAAAGTCAACAGAGTCCAAATAAACCACTGACACGACCTTTTTATTTTATATCTGTGCACACAGTCGGGCTACTTTAACGTCCCAAAGCTGTTCAATACCTTGCTTGCAATCCTCAGTTTCAGCTGAAGCACCTTGGACTCACATGGTCCCTCCATCCTGCACTGAGTCACCCATACCCCTCAGAGCTCATCACCTCAGCCATCCCAGGTGTATGGTTACGATGACAGCCTGAGCCAGCACACACTGTCTTTTTAGTTGCACTGTATTTACTTTGGAGCAGGTCAGGAGGAACATACCCCTGTCTCAAACAAAGGGGAAAAACTGTCTTGAGAGCCTGTTTATGAGAAAAGGTTATTCTTACTCATAAACAAAACCCAAAGCTGATCAGTTTTAATACTACTAACCCCAAGAGCAGCTCTTCCTCTTCTTCAAAGCTTGCACACCCCCCCCTCCCCACTACTGTATATGCTTATTCTCTTTGTCCAACATGTGCCACTCATTAAAATCACTTTGATACAAATCTGCATGGACACATGACGAAAATACCTGTAGAATTATTTTTAATATTGGCAGTAGTCACACCTCCTACCCGTTGCATAGGGGAAAAGAAAAAAAAAAAAAAGATAAAACAGACTTGAAGATACTTTCTTGAAACTTAAAAGAACATATGAGCAAGCAGGGTTTTTTTAAAAGGGAAAGAAAGAAAAAAACTCACGTAGCACCAGAAAGATAACAACAGCTGCAGAAACTGAAATTCAGTTTATTTCTGGAAGAACTGCAAGGAAGGGATGTAGCAGAAGCTACTCCAGCTAGCTACCCCAGGAGGACCTGCCTTGAGCAAGAAGGAACATTCCTCTCTGCACAGAGGATGTAGCAAGCAGGGCCAACCACCATCCCAAGGGCAGCCACCATCCACTCTGCAGAGGCCCAAGAGCCAATGGGGATGTGGCACAGGGATGAACCAGCGGTCTAGATGCTTAACCAAACAAGCAAAAATAAATGTGTTTCTTTCCCCACACACATCAGTGTTATTGCAGCCAAGTAACTCGGTGCTGTTCTACATGTTCTCACTATTTTCCTCCCAAAGCATCAGTATGTAAGTAAGTAACGTACATAAGCAGACGTTCAAATAATCTCCAAAACCAATATTGATAGGTCATAGATCTTGTTTACCCTGTTTTTATCCTACAAGCTGAACACCTCACTGGGAAACCACATACCTAAAAAAAAAAATAAAAAAAAAATAAAAAAAAAACACCAAAAACACAAGCAACTCTTATTATTTGGTTCATGACAAGATTAATGACTTGAAACACAGACATTAGTTTCTTGTTTCAGACTACACCAATCCTATAACAGCAGATCCCTGTTGTGAAACGAAAAAGAGTACAACTCAATATGCTATTCATGAATAATCCAATGTGGATACAGAGTTATTCAGCTACAATGCAATTAAGAATGAAAAAGAGAGGGTAACAGTGGTAAACACCCAGGGATATTTTGAATTTAATTGGGATTAGCATGTAATACTCTTACAGCCTTTTGAAGAGAGGTTACACAGCAGCCTACTGAGAACATAGGCATTTGAAAGCCCCAAGCACCTCATTTAATGATCTTTTCAGTTGGCAAAAGCTGCTTTTGACAGTGGGTTCGTTTGCAGGGAGTTGAAGCTGAACTGTGCTGGGGGGGAGCAGACTCCAGTGCTGAAGTACATTTTGCAGCCCTTGATGGTTTATCCTCTGCTCACAGAAATATTTTTGGCTTGTACCGATGCTGCTGTACTGCCCAAGGTGTTTAAAAGGCGATGGTGCAAATATCTGCAGCCTGTTTGCAAGAGGGGAGCATCCACTGGCATCTCAGATAGTTGTGCTGCCCTTGCCTCAAAGGATGCCTCAGGGAAGAGAAAGTGCTGGTTCAGAGTCAGCATCACTGTTATGGGCTTCCAAAAAATAACCAGCAGCTATCAAGCTCGCAGAGGGCTCTGTCAAGCCTCTCTCACAGGGCTAAGCAGAAGGGAAAAACTGAAGTACTGCGAATTTTACCTTGCAAAATTTCCACAGCCTCTTCATTTTTTGGTGACTGAGTCTACAGGAGGATAGTGTGGAAACTTCGGCACACAGGGGAACGAAAAGTAAGGGAAGTCTTTGATATTTTTTCCCTTTCAACCTGCTTCAGATCTCTCCTTCAGATCACAAGTGTCAGAATGGTTTTATAAAAGCCTAAATTCGTGGTAGGGCTCTCACTGCAAAGGCGCTACTGTCCTTATGTAGTCTTTGAAGTTTTTCTTCCAAGCTGTTCCCACCGTGCTTCTCCTCAGTTACCAAACCCAGTGGGAATCAGTTGCACATGTTGCCTCAAGTATTTCTACAACTGTAAAGCTTTGTTTGTATGTGGTGGTAGTGGGGGAAATGGCTTTATTCTAAATATATCTCCCTCTTACATCTGGGCGAAGAAACAGGGATGAGGTTATCCTTTCAAGTGCCGGTAACCAGGGCTAGTATATTTGTTGTTGCTGCACCTCTGAGAAAAACGAATTAGGGACCGTTGTACTAAGTGTTATTTTTCTCATGTAAGGACAATCTCTGCTTTGGTGAGCTTATACAAATCCGCCTTCTGCCAACAACTTAGTAAAACACGGAGCACATATTCTGCTGACTTATGTCTGCTGCAGTCCCACCGAAATCAGTGAGGCTGACCTACTTGTAAATGGGGCAGAATTTGATTCCTGTGTTTATTTGTGGATGGGTATGGAAGAGGCTGACCAAGTCTGTGTGGAAAAAAAGATAACCCAGAACATCAGAGCTAGCTTCTGCTTGGACTAAACTTGAGAAGGTTTGAGGACAGAACATGGGAACGGATGGACGAATCCTTACGAAAACAGCAACTGGACTTCACAGCTTTGCTTTGTTAACCTGAAAAGTGCTCAGGGAATTCCAGTTCCAGTGGGAACTGGAATTCTCCGGTGCTGGGAGAATTCATGTGACCTCACCATTACTTAGTTACCACTTCACCATTTTTCATTTATGCACCTCATTTGAATAAAAGGAAACCAGTCACGGATCAATGACATATACTAATGCCATAGCAGTGGTAAATTGAAAGCAAAAGGCAAAGGAAAAACCCAGAAGAGAATTTTAGCTGTACCACGCAGCCAGCAAGGCAGCACAGCCCGAAATGTTACTTCATCATCCAGGCATAGCATTTGCAATTGGCCTGACCATCACAAGCAACACAGCAATGTAGATCTGAACACACGCACTGTATAGTAACAGGAGAGCATTAGTATTAGCCAAGCAACTTCTGGTTGCCACGCATTTAACAGGGATACAAGGAGTGAAGGGACATAGCTCAGAGTCAAAGTAATTAAAGGTTTGGCCTGGTGATTGGGATTAAGATACCAGCAACACTGTTTATCTGTAAGCACCCAGGAATCTGAGGAGCAGCTGCACCAGTTGCTGAGTTGCTCCCCTAGGTTCAGCAAGGATTTGTGCATGACAGCCTGCAAACACCACTCCACAGGGATGGGAAGAGAAGACACCCAGATGAAGCCTCAACAGTCTGGAGAATACTTCTGAAGCTTGCATCTCAGCTACAAAGAGGTTTTTTTGTAAACTACAAGTTTTTAAAAGGCTGGAAAGTACAGGCACATAAGAATTAGCAACACCCAGGACCTGGATTTGGAAATGACTGGGAATAAAGCATCCCTTCAGCATCCTGCAGAAAGCAAGCCAACCTGCTGTCAAACCTCATGGAAGCTGTGGTTCTTGCTCATTGACTAGCCAGTGAAGTGGGTTGAGAGACAGATAACATCATGTCTGCACCCTCATTTCAGAGGCAAAAATCTGGACAGAAAAATGTATGCTACCATTAAGTGAGCAAATACAGAAATTATTTCAAAGTTCACAGGGAAAGGAGGAGGAAAAAGTCTGAGGACGGGTAAAGTAAAACATCTTAAAAATGAGCCTTCACACAGAGCTCTCCATCATTTCCAGGATGCTCTAAACCAAGCTGGCATGCTGCGGTAAGAAGGCCAGTTTTGACTGGCACAGTAGCTGCTGGCTTTCAGTGATTTCCAAACTCGACAAGAGCTAGGAGCCAGGAGCCACTACCTCTCACAGACACTCTACCAGCATGCTTAATTTGGGAAAGGAAAATACAGTCTGGCACATTAGCCCCGAACAGCTGCCAAGCCCTGCAATCATCTATGCTGTGCTGAAACGAGCCAAGAAATAGGAGGGGGGGAAAAGTCCAACACCAGGTTGGACTCCCTCAGAAACAATCCCCCTCTCCAGCCATCTCGGTTTCAGTGTGTTTACCTTCTAAGCATTACAGGGAGTCAGAGCTTACATTCAGAGCTGATAGAAACACCAAACCATGAGCAATCTGGAACAAATCGGGAGCCAGGTCACACAGCACAAAAAGTGAGTCTACAGAGGTGCTTGCACATTCTATAATGTTGAAATAACCAGTTCTGGAGATTGTGCTAGGGCTCGGTTCACCATTCTGTTTGATATCACCACCAAGTATGACAAAAATCTTGCCTTCAAGGCTGCTCCTCAACACACACTCCTGTGCCTAATCCAACTATAATTAAATAAACCTAATTTCAAATGGCGAAATTTCAAACCTATTAAGGAGAAACTGCAGTTATTATATGGATTAAGAAGCATTTTGGAATTACACAGACTGAGTTATTATCAGAAGTTAGGGCTAAGTCCTATATCTTTGAATAGGTTACTACAATCACCTGGATCTTTTCAGAAATCTCAAAGTAAACAGCTCCAGAGAGGAGTTCTATTTTAAAAAATGTACAATAACAAAAGAAAAAATAGCTGTATTTATTTACATTTGAAACTCCAGGAACCATTGATGTCTTCTTTCAAAACATTCTCTACAAGCAGGAAGACTAAACCCAGCATTTTGGGTGGGCTTGTTTGGGTTTGTGAGGCTTTTTTTAAAAAAAAATCATTTTGTCATTTAATCGCTTGCTTCCAGGATAATGGGCTTTGAAGAAAATGTCAAGTGTCATCAGTTGACACTGCTGAAAATTAAATAAAATATGTGCTTTTTTGCAAGTACATACAGGATCTTCTATTTGGCTTCGACCAGTACTAACCACTAAATTATGCTTACCCTTAAAAAACATGCTCCAGAAAACAGACCTAAGCACACATGCAAACGCCTTTGCTTTGCTGTCTTTTGTTGCAAGTACTGGTATTAAAAGCTTGAAAGTTTTTTGCTTTCACTGAAGGAAGTACAAGAAGGAAGGACTCTGGTAACACACTGTAATACAGGACAACAACGTGGTGTGGAGAGCACAGAGTATAATTCAAAATTAATCTGTACATCCACAGTCTTTTAGCAACAAAGGCAATTCCTACGTCCCACCCCTCCAGGTGTTCAAGGCCAGGTTGGATGGGGCCTTGTGCAAGTCGAAGGTGTTCCTGCCCATGGCAAGGGAGTTGGAACTAGATGATCTTTAAGATCCCTTCCAACCCCAAACATTCTATGATTCCATGAAGGACACGAGCAACAATGGATCACATTTGCTTCCATCACCTCCCAGTGTTCCCACTCAGCCATGCCAGGCCGTGGAGCAGCCGATAGGCATCTCTCTGTCCACCACACCGATACCAGCCGCCCCACTGAGTCAATCAGCTCCACACCTCTCACTTTCCTCCCCAAACCTGAGTCACCCCTGAGTTTTTAATTGTGGAGATAAGACCATCCTGGCCGCGATTTCAATGGGCAGTGGCGGAAAACAGCAGCTGCAACCAGGTTAGAGGGTTTTCTTGAGGAGATGAGCTCATGTGTGATGTCTCTACCCATTCACTCCCCAAACCAGGAAACAGTAGACATGGTAAGGTGTCCTCCCTGGATAAATATTAAATAAAGGAGATCAAATCACCTATTCTTTTGAAATGTTCCTACCATTTATACTAATCAAACCATGATAAATCTCAGGGAAACTAATTAAAGCTCACAAAAATTAAAAATATGCCATCTTAGATTAAAAAAAAAATAAAGGACTGGTTCAATTTCTCGGATAGATAAATTATTGAGAAAGGTCTCAGAAAAAAAGCACAAAATTTTTCCATTGAACCATTGGTAAGGTGAAGTGCCTTGTTTTAGAAGCTGTATCAATTTCTGATGCTTTCTTCCCTCCTCTTATCCACTGCCCCAAAGAACTTTGTTTTAAGTGTGTAAGTGTTTAACAGTACAAAAACTTACATAAATGAGGCACTATTCTTACAAAATCTTAATATTCTGGATTTAGGTTTCTAACTTTACAGCTTGGAGGATTTGAGCAGCTGGGCTGTCACACAAGAATGACCCAACCTCTTGGACATAGCGTAGACTAAACAATGATAGCCCACTTTCAGAACCTGGCAGAAGTGTCCCAGCCTCACCCTATCCCTCTTTAACCACAGGCTCCCTTCCTTGATCTCTCTACGTAACATCCACCACCTGTCCACTGCTCACTGCCTAAGAACTGCCTTCTCTGGAGTTGCAAGAATGATGTTTGTCTCACGAACCAAAAACTTCATTTTTCTCAGAGGAGAATGGAACCACCTTTTGCTGTTTCTCACAATTTGTTTGAACTCACAGTGCTTTCTAGAAGAAACAAAAGAAACTCACAAACCCAACCAAACAAATGAAGACAAATTCCACATGAACTGACCATCTCTGAGTGGACAAATATTCTCTCTTATAGTGCTAGCACTGCCCAGATGATGGGGCTGCTGAGGTTTGTAAAATAATAGTGATGTCCTCATGGTGTCTAGCTTGCTCCTTCCCTGCTTTCTGTTGGGACAATGAGCTGTAACTGATAATTAATTACCTAATTTTTAAAGTAGTAACGCTGCTTCAGGTACTTTTCCCCTTAGAATTTAGCTAGAGTTAGGTATTGATAGAACCTAATGAAAAGCTTTGAAATGAGCTCATGACCAGCTATCATTTTCAAACATGTTTTGATAAGGAACAGAGATACACACAAACACAGGAAGGAAAAAAAGCAGAAGAATATCTTAAAAGCACCTGTTTTTCAGGAATATCATCAGAAGTTAAAGTAACAGGAGGAGGACATCTCCTTCCATCCTGCCACTTTCCCGTATGGATCCACTCTCCCCTCCTTGCTGGATGGTACAGAGAGAACTCCTGCTCCTGTTTGTGATGTGCTTCCATTCCAGCCCCACTGGTGCTCAGGTATTTTATAGGCAAGCCATATTCCTTTAGAAACCAAACTGTCAGGTAAAACATGGCAAAGCTATTGAGTCACTTCAAACTAAGTTAATCTGAACAACACGCGATGGGCCAGAAGAAGAAGAGCACAGAGATGAATACACTTGCAACATTCACCCTGGGAAGCTGACTCTGAAACTAAACACAGCTCTTTCACTAGCTCTAGGGCTAAGAGCATTGCTGGAATAAAGTATGTCTCATCCCTACTTTCCTTATAGGCATTTCCAATGGGTTGACCCAGAACAGGATCTTCAGGGCTTCATTATCTGCCTATACAGCACCTTTACTAAGAAGATCTAGATTGTGCCCTGGGACCACTGGTAACACACCCCAGAAACAAGTATAACAGAAGCTCACCTCCCAGCTGTCTGACTTGCAGGTGGTGGAGACCCAGACAAAATGACAATTTGTCAATTATCTGTTGATTCAGATAGGCCCACTGAGCTAAGACAAGACATATATTGAGTGGTACAAGGCTCAAGAATTACGATGACTGAGAATGTGTTCGGCTGCCACGAGAAATCTGTGGTGTCTCAGTGTGGTATCACACTGTAATTTCCATTCAAGGGAGACCCTGTCAATCAAGATGTACTAGAAACGATCTAAAGTTTCTGGTGTTGCACAAAAAGGTCTTAAAACACCAACTTGACACTGACACTTCAGTTCTAGTTTTCTATATATCAAAGACTGTGTCAATGTTTGGTGCCATCACAGCATAAGCAAGTCAAGACACATAAGCAAAAGTAAAGTAAAAGATGCCCCCAAATTGAAACACAAATCTTAGAACATGTTGGAGAACAAGCAGCAAGTCAACATGGAGTAATATGTTCTGGTCATACACGGCAGACCATGAGAAAGTGAGGAACAAGCCCCATCCCTAAAGCAAGGCAAAACAAATAAACATGTACTTTTCTTTAAACAAGTGTTACGGGACTTGTTAATAAGGATTTTTGTCTAAATCTTTGTCTAAAAAAACCAAAGAATCAGCAGACCTGTGTGCTCTTCTAAAAAAGAAGTGAAATCTCCAGCTGTAGCTAATGGCAGCCCGTGATGGGCATCAAATCCTCTTACCTCCTCCCTCAGGCTTGCTGCTGATGTGTAGCATACAGAGGTCTCACAAGTCTTTCAGCATCACCCACCCCCTCACATTGCTCCCTCTCATTTTTTGGCACAGGACTCACCTGCCCCATGTTACTTCTATGACATGTTTGATCTGTGTACCCAAGTTGCCATGGAGTAGGACAAAACTTTGTAAATCCTCACTGTTCAAACAGATTCTCTCAAGATGTGTCATTTTAACGCACTTTCTCAGCCTCTCTTTACATACCATCTCTCCTCCCTCCTTCTCCTCCAGCCCAATTTCCTTTCCTAGTCCCTTAAAGAACAGTACATGCAGTAAGAAGCGAAAATACAGCAGTTCCTCACTTCTTAAAATATTTATATTTTTCATTTCTGCTTTACAGATTGAGCCAGTTAAGCTCTCTGACCCAAGATGAAAAAGATATAGAGCTGTATGTTCTATATAATCTAAATAAGCATGCAAAGAGTCCATGGCATTTGGGAGAGACAAATACAAGTGACAGGTTGGTGGATGGGTCAAAATGAATATGCTGGTTGGTTTTTTTTTTTTTTTTATATATAATCCTGCTTTCCAATCCTTTCTTGGGAATGTTTATTTTTGTGTTAACACCACAAATTATTTCAGCTCCACTGTAAATATTTCTAATAATTTCTTAGTTTAGTTTAAATTTCATTAGTATCCTAAACACAGAAAAAAAGGAAACTTCTTCAAACAATCTACAAGATGCAGAGAATTTTCCCGACGTGAAGGAAAGGCTCCCGTTTTGTGCTGACCCCACTCCACTGCAACAGACCAGCCGTGGTTTCAGTAACTTGTTCTTAAGCACAGTTAAAGAAATTCCCCTGAAAACAATATAAAAGCAGCAGTAAAATGGAACTAATGTGCCTGCAAAGAGGTGTATTTTCTGCAGTCATAAGTACAAGAATTAAGACGTGCTTGGGTTTCAGCTGTGTTAACATTACTTGCACACAAAAAGTCAGTCCATATGGAAACAATCAGTTAAACGAACACTGAAGGCTTGGTCCGAACTTTCCTTAACTAAAGCAGAAAAATATATTGCTTTTCAACTGTACAAATGACCTCAGCTTTTTTTTTTTTTTTTTTTTTTTTGTCTTTTCCAGTAGAAAACTCCCACTGTTGATTAAAGCACTTCACATACCACATAGTCCTTAAAAGGAGAAGCGACTCTCACCTACCACAAGATGGATATCTAACCAGCCCCCACCCCTACAGCCCTTTCAGCTCACGGACTGGGAAAAAGAAATGATTACTGCAAGTCTTCTCTTCATCTCTTTAATTTTCCTCTTCATTTATATTTGCTTTCCATAGCATTAGGCTGAACGGAGGTTAGATAATTATGTCATCAAGCAAGAGGCAAGGTTAAAACCCATTCACGGGTTTTAACCTTCTTTATTAGCAGTTCTCTAAAATACATAGAGAAACAAATCTTCAGGTGGATAGTTACTGTTTCAGACTTTCACTATGCTGTGGCAGAGGCCCACAGAAGTGCCCTCATTTAGCAAACAGCAGAGGCAACTGAGCATTCTCCCATTTCCTCCACAAGCTTGTCGTGGCCCTGGCTCTGCTAGCAAGGGCTGATAGACCTAGACTCGAACACTGACACACTCTTGGCTTACATTTCCTTCCTATCTTGAGCAAGACTTGGATTTTCAGGCAAGCCTTGCTTTTTCTTCTTCTCCAAATCACATATGAAGACAAAACCTCAAATATTCATCATTCAGATTGCGAAGACAGTTTTCTACCCTTGTTTTAAAGTTCCTAGTTAGTGCAGATAAAATACCGGAAGGAGTAACGAAGAGGGCTGAGCTGAGGTGACAATTCTACAACCATGCACGTTGGTGCTGGAGGAAAGCCACAGCATCTGCCAGTGCATCACAGGTACATTTACATAAGGGAACAATGGCTGAAAGAAACTTTGTCAGGGCAGGAGGCAAAGTCACCAGCAGGAAGCAGAGGGGCAAACGGCTCTTCTTTTTCCCGGTTCTTGTTGGCACTGTGGTGTTTATTTTACCAGATCCACATGCTTCACAAAAGGGTGTAACAAACCCTGAAACAAACTCTAACTCAGGCTATTTTTTTTTTTAAATTTATTCAAACAATGCCAGCGCCTAATTTATTTTCCACAGAAAGACTCAAGACTGTCAAGAACTGGCTGGTTCTTACATCAAAGAACCAAAAATCGCTTTGGTCCTTCGCAGACAACTCAGATTACTTCTAAAGGCAGAGGCAAACCCCACCCAGATCTTGCTATTTAGCCTTCACTCAAGAACTGACTTGCCACAAAATTTCACTGGCTTGCAGCTCAGAAACCAGGCAGAATCTTCCAGCAGTTTCTTTTTCATTCCAGAATCACAGCATACCTACCCTTGATACATTAGGAAAGAAGAGATGCCAAAGCCTGATGTTTCACAAGGAAAAATGAGCTCTTGGTAACGCTGTCCCTTGAGATACGGCTGCTGGAGCCACTGTGGGTCATGGTGACACCCTCCCACTTCCCCTTTTGGTTTGAATGAGAGGACTGGAAAGCTGTGGCTCCTCAATCACCCATGATAAGTGTCCCATGGGAAGACATGAGAGGTTCTGGTCAGCCACAGGCACGTGACAGCACCTCTGCTGGGTTAGTTGGGGCAGGTGGTATGACATTTATTTTGATTCAGTGCCTTTACACCACCTTCATGACAGCTGCAGAACAGCTGGTATCTGACGAGGGACCAAGCTAACTGGTTCTGAATTACGTAATTCAGTTTGGGTTTTTTTTTGTTTGCTTGGTTTTTTTACATTTTTAAATAAAAATCTTGAGATTGGATGTGCAAGGGACAATGAAGTGGGATTTACCTCACCATGATGCGTGCCACCACAGCAAAAAACCATAAGCTGGGGAGAGAAGTCCACAAAATATAGATTGAACTGCCCATCAGACAAGAAACATGACTTCTTCAGTGTGCCAAAAGGCTTAAGAAGAGCATGAAACTCCACCCTGAGGAGAGCCCGAGGCTGAGAGCTTGCACGCAGCTAAAGGAAGATGCCCTGACAAAAGTCCTCCCTGTCATTGCCAGGACATGCCAGAATGTGCCAGGACATGCCACCTACCACACCTCTTCTGGAGCTGGGTGTGCAGCAGTCACGGCTGCCACGACCCCTTCACCACAGAGCTGCATGGGACCAGCATGGCACGTCCCCACATGCAGCCAGAGGAGCCACTCGCCTGGCGCTGCAGTCGCGGTTCCGTGTCCCTACTGCGTTTTCAGACCTCTGACGCCACCGTTCCAGGGTTGTTCCTAGTTCAAAAGGCTCTAGAAGAATTAATCAGCGTGCAAAATGTCTCGCTAAGGAAGATAAACTCCTGTAAGCACTTGAGAGCCTCCCATTTCATCAGTATAGGTAATCCACATCTTCCCCTCAAACTCCTGAACAATTCTGTTCAACTAACAAAGCCATACTTAACAATCTGCCTACTGCTGGGTCTCAAAGCTAAAGCACAAAACAAACATCAACCAGATTTTTTCTTTTCTTTTCCTAAACATTCTCAGGCATTTCTTTGAGGGATCTTTAAAAGATGCTTAGACTCCAGGAAGTGGAAGTACATGTTTTTAAAAAGCAGACTACTGCAGACACACAAGAACAGAGAGGAGTTTGCACACTTGGTTTGAGAGGATCCACGCATTGCCCTAAAAGCAATGGTCTTCAAATTCTGAGTGCAAACTCACTGCTAAAGAAGCAGCAAGTGGACATAACAAAAGTTCTCAACCACCTGCAACTCTCATTTTAGATAGCTGAACTGCTGATGAGCCTAAACTGCAGGTTATTACAGCAGATTTCTCTCTATTTACAAGAAGCTATAATAAAGACATCAATCTTGATATTAATTTCCCATCTTTTTTTTTACTTGTATTTCTGAACTGTAGGCCTAAAGAGTTAAATCATTTTAGCTTAGAGCACTAAACTTCCCTTGGTGGCATTATATTTAAGAAACCTGCTGGCCTTCCTTGCACACAAACTATCACTGCAAAGACATTTGAGATAACATAAAAATTACTTTTTCTCATTTGGAATTTTGGGCTTAAAAAGTCAGCGATTATTACCTGAAGGGATTTAAGCCCAAATTAAATTTTGTAGTAAAATCTTCAGGCTATTAGCTGAGCTTTAGCTTGAACTGCAGATGTTTCCAGGCACTGTGAGGCTCTCCTTGAGCAGAAGATGCTAAAGGAAACAAGGAGTTAATCTACACTGGTTGTTTCATCCTTGTGTTCCAACTCAAGTATGTCTTCTGGCAGATGCTGGCAGGAAGCAAACTATAGACCAGAGGTTAAAACCATTATGAGAAGAGAGCATTGCTCTGGAAAAAAATTAAGATAGTAGCTAGAGGAAAGAGTTTTCTAACATGTGATTTCTCCCTGATCTTTTGTATAGCTTATGTATCAGTTCTTTTTTTTCCCCAATTTTTTTCTGGCAAGCCAGCTGACAGTGCTGGTTACGAGGTTCAGGTCTCCAAGGGTAGCAATGTTGCAGTGACAGCTGATAACCCATCTTAAGCAAGTGCTTAAAAACTGAGGTGAATCTCAGGAGTTTTTGTACTATAGTCCTTCCACCTCCTGCAGACTACCTCCCTCATCTTTTACAAGGACTTTCTAAAACATCTTGTCTACCCATCTGCAAAGGGAGGTGGCCTGTCTGTGTAGGTAGCTCTACCTATAGCGAATCAAAAGTTAGCAACAGAGAGGACATGGCAGGGGTGAATAAAGACACAAACCCGAATAACTCCAAGCACACTTGACATCACAGGGGAGTAGTTATGAAGGGAAAAGAACCAGAAATGAGCAAAAGGTAATATAAGCACAGTGGTTATTTCCTGTTCATTTATTTAATTTTTTTTTTCTTCGTGTGTAAATTGATCCCATCTGGGGTTTTGGTTTTTTTTTTTTTCCATTCAACCCCTGAAGGGAGAACATGGGCCACAGTTTAATAACAAAGTTCCCACAAGACTTGGCAATCCAACATCATCTCAACATATTGTTTGGAAAAGTAGAAGGAGGCACCAGTCAGAAGTCTGTTAGATTACCACAGGACAAGGAATAATCATTTGCAGAGACATGTAGGATAAGAGTAAACTGACAGCAGAATGAAGAACAAAACAAATAAAATCCAACATTAAACACTGAAGAAAGAGTGTACATTGTGAAGACCAGTTCTAGCATGGCCACAAGCAGGAAGAGGACTTTGTTACTCCTGACATCAATTTTGATGGTAACCATGGAGCACCATCAACACTGTGAGAAAGTCACAGACCAAGGACACTATACGTTAGAAAACAATCTCTATAGATCATTCTTTTGAAATCTCTACATGTTAACCATTATGGAGAAGGAAAAATGTAATAATCTTTTGGCAACAGTGCAACAATGTTCTAAATGCTATCAGGTCTCTTCTAAGAAGTGCCACTGAAGCTACCTGAGTCCCTGCCTGACTGAGGTGGTCATACTCCTCATTCAAATAAAGGCAACTATTTCTTCACAGGAAGCCATCTAAGAATCTGCTTTCACACTAAGTCAACTTTGGGTACAGGATTTCAGGGTTAAAGAACAACATCATGTCTTAGCAGCTACATGCATATTGACTGAAACCTTCTGTGTGGACAAAATAATCCCAGTGTGCTATTTGCATTATAATGCTTCTAATACAGATTTTGACGCTTGTGACCTTGCTTTAGATGCAAGTCTTGTTCATGACTTATCTATAATAGCCTCTTCCTTAATATAAAAAAAAAAAATTGTCATTTATGTTTTTCCCACATACTTTGGGACTGAGGCAATCAGCCCTCCACAGTACCCTGGTGCTCTAATTTGGGGCTACAGTCATAAAGCACAAATTGATTTATTGCCCGAGGACCCTCTGTGAGAGGTGCCCAGCTCTGAAAACAGGCTCAGAAAAGCAGCTTTCATTACCCAGTTCGCAATAGAAACATTTGAAAGAAAGGGATGGATAAAATAGAAAACACGTGCACAACACAGATGTTGTAGGAAAAATCAGTTTGTTTCTAACGCGCTGGTGAAATTGGTCAAGATCATCACGTGTTCTGAAGTACAGTTCTCACAAACACAACACGGCCACAAACAAAGGCAAGGATAAGCAGAAAGGTACAAGGCCTTCACCGTTTTACTGGTGCTGACCACCTTGGAATGTACCCACATACTTCATGAGAGGCAGAGGTGCTGAACACATGTCCCCTAGAGATCAGTGGCCCTCCTCATCTGAGCATGAGACAGAGGAATGTGCTCCAAGACAACTCGGCACCAGCTCCTTGGGAAAGCTGTTCTACTCTATCCAACTGCATCCATCTGCTTTGGGACACACACACAAATCCCATTGCAAATTTTTTTTTTCCTGAGAAAGCAAGAGATCTCATTAAAAAATAGAACAGAAAAAAAAACACAATCAGATGCCTTTTCAGTAGATTCCAAAATCCCCCAGATATTAGAGAAACTTTAGTGAATATAGATGGAAACTATATTTTTGGAAACACAAAATTCAAGCATGTGTAAATTGAGAACAGCCAAGCTGTGTCCACCCTGCAGAGAAATGCATCCAAGAGCATTCCCTCTCAGCCCTGCAGTTAGAAACAAATAATTCTGCTATAAAGGTAACCAAGTTTTAAGTAGAAATTCTTGCTTTAAAATTTCTGTAAAGTCAACGGCGAGTTCTATGAAACGACAAAATAACAGTAGTTAGTTCCAGTGAGAGTTGTATGTTCCCACAAAATTTATAGACATGAAATGACAACATTATCGGGATACTTTCTGGGAGCAATTGTCGGAGGCAGCTAGTTACAAAATAAACCCAAGATAAGAAATCAAGCCTGAGAAATCTTTTGATATGTTGCATTTGCCATAGAAATGCATGTAATAATGTGGTGCAATAAAATGGAAGAGTGGGAAAAATATGCAGCTGCCAAAGAGGAAGCAGCATGAACAAATAACTCATTTTCCTCTAAACTTCATTCATGAAAGGACAGAAAGAAGGTGCTCTGGGGATCCTCACTGGTAAAAGAACACTACATAACAACTCAATAAAAGAAAGGCTATCTTATATAGAGCAAATCTCTTTAAGATCAACTACAAAACACTGTAAAACAATAAACTTTCCTTTGCTGTGCTCAGTTGTCATTTCCTTTTAAAACCTCATGACCTTCTCATTGTGCCCTTGAATTGCAGCATTAGTTATACACAATATATTGTGAACTAAAATGAACAATGATCATCCATGCCCAAACTTTATACACAGATTTAAAAAAAAACATTGGCAAATGGGCTATTAGAAGTGGATGCACCGTATTGATTGCCCCTTAAAGCAGTTAACAGTTAGACAGCACAATTCGCTCACTAGCGTTAGAACAGAAATTGCTTGTATTTATCTTGTTGGCAAGGACAAAGCACATCAGTGCATTAGAGCTGAGATTTGTACCTTGTTAAAACAGCGCTAAGAGATTGTCCGCTGTATCTAGTACAGACCTGCACATATACTAACATGACAATACTTTAAAAAATGAAGATTATCAGAAGAAAGAAATATTTTGCCATACAACTGCATTTCCAAGTGATTCCCTATATTCCTTATTCCTCAGTGAGCCTTCGAGACAAGTAATTACAGAAAACACTTTCACTGCAAGATGTCTGGAGATTTAATAGTGCATTTCATCAAGACAAAAATATCTTTATATATGATGCTTCAGTTGATGCTCCCAAAGAGGAAAAAGCACACATTGCAGGGAAAGACAACTACAGAGGCCAGAAGAGGAAACAAGAGATACCTTGATGGATCAAACAGTGCATAAATCAAAAAAGGAAGTCAGTGTAACTAGTTCCTTACAGTACCATGGTTCAGGATAAGTTCTCTGACTGCTATGCCTTCTTCCCTCATAGGCTTCCTCCTAGACATCATTTTCCAGGTCCACTCATAGAATTAGAAAAATGCAAGCGTACTGCACTTTGACTAAGTCAGCAAGAAAACCACGCAGCCCACGCTGCACTGGACAGTGTTTTATTATAGATATAGAAAGGTTCTCACCTGCACATCTGGCCAAATCACGCTTAACGGTTTCAAAACCTGCCCAACCTCACCTAGCACGACTCTGGGTACACACCTTCTCACTTTTATAAACAGTTTTTCTCAAAGAGACGCTTCCCAGAAAGTCAGACAGTGATCAAAATAAGTCATCGTAGGCAAAAGAGAGATTGTGGGAAAGGTTTACTTTTGCTGTTCTGGAGTAAGGTTAAACAGGATAACCACTATCCCTACTGACTGCAAACATCACTTAATCTGGCCAGTGACTGAACCCCAAGGTTAAAAACAAGTAGGGATGCCAGTGATGCCATTAGGACTTTAAGTCACCAGGAGGACTGATGCATCAGAGAGGCTAAGATGACCTAAGGGACTGTTCCCAGCAAACACTCATCCTTCAGTATCACCAATCACTGCCACTCCTCCATGTCCAAGTACCCAATGTTAAGAGTCGAACTATATTTGTTCCACCACGTGGAGCAATGTGATGACACCCTGATCTTGACCTGCATTCTTCTGCTGCTCTGGTTTAGAAACCCCTTATTTGTGTGTGAATATCATCTTTCTCTTATACTTCTTACCATCAGATTGTTTCCAACTCAAGTAAACAACTTTCTCATTCTGATAAATTCTGAGGTGGATCCATAAAACGTGCTCACTTGATTGGGCATTATTCACGTCAGTGAAAAAACCAACCTCATGTCTGTCTATTAGGAAGAAGAACTTTTGAAACTCACATATATTCCTGCAGTAATAAATTAGCCCTCGTTCACTTAACACTATTTACTTTGTTCTTGATGAACTTAGCAGATATCATCAATGTTGAAGTGCCTCAAACAAGTTCAAGAGTCAGTGTCCTTGTGATTAACTGATCAGCTACAGTACGAACCCATATCTGAAAGCTCTTGATAACCAGACACCACTGTGCTTTTTTGACAGTTTACAGGAATGCATTCTAGAGAAAGGACTTATCTCCAAAGAGCCTACCTACATCTCCAAAACGCTGGCAAAAATAGTGAAGCCTTCACCAAAGGGTGTTTATCTGACATTTGCCATTTTGGAGGACATGGGAAGGTGGGTCAGGCTGTGCCAATGCAAAGGAGATGCTCTGTGGCCTCTGAGGAGAGAGTAATTTTTGTCACATAAAGATCACGTCCATCCAGAAACACTTGCAGTGACCAAACATGACCGGCATGTACTGGAGATTGGAATCAGGACAGAGGACAACAACAAAAGCCCTGCAGCTGTCTCGATGCCATGTGTTTGGATTGCACAAGTCATCAATAACACTCTTCTACTGCCACTCTACAAAAAAGCCATTTCTGTCACTGATGACTGAATGTGATTGCCTCCTCTCTCTTATCAAGGGGCATCGTGCCTCCAGATACCCATCATGTGTCTGAATACTTTGTGGACTCCTTGTTCTGGCTTTTGGGTGCCCAGAAGCACACACATGTTAACAGATAAAGCACACAACTGCACAAAGTACATCTTGTCCAGCAGATCATGTTTTCCTACCACATTCAGCACACAAACTAATCAGTTACTAAATGCCACTACTATAGAGTTGGCAAGGCATTTGTGTGCTTTGTGACTTAAGGAAAGATGAAGCTTTTGGAACAGGCACCAGCAGAGGCATACAAAATCTGTGTAACATTCATCTGAACAACAAAACAGAGCTTCAAGTCTCCCTTTTGGCTTTTCACTGGCCTCTGGAGCCATATTAGTTACATCTTTATCGAGTGCTTTAAGAAAAAAAGTTGTTGAAGAGCCAAAGAGTAGGCCACAGATGTCTTACTTCCTTAAAGTAAATACTCATTAATATACTGGAGATGGCTGATCCCAAAAGTCACACCCGTACGCTGACTTGCTTTCTTCCTATCAGTGTGAGCTGAAGTTATTCAAAGCCTCTCCAGAAAAGCCTCAAGAAACAGCTGTGTTTTGCACTTTTAACTGTTCTTTAAGCATTTACAGACAGGACAGTGTTAGTAAATAACCAGATAATAGTTCCATGACACATTCCATTTTGCTATTATTGAAAAGCAAGCTAATTTTACGACTAAAGCCCAGTTTTAACTGAATACAGCTTTAGCACAGATGCTTTAGTGCTGCTGAAATCCACAGCGTCTACATCCTTAGCTATTATTGCCATTAGCTGAATGAATCTGTGGTTCACCAAACCTATACAGGCAAAATGCAGGGTCTACTTCCAATTCAGAAAAGGTTCCTCGATGTCAAATGGGACATTCTCTCTGAATCAGCACTGCTGGTTCTTCAAGGCATTTGCAGAATTCTGCAAACTCGACAGTGGCAATTTGCTCAGCTCCTCTGAGCGATTAATGCTCATTCAGAAATGAGCAGAGACGTGAAGTGAACAAGCAGCATAAGAACACTCCTGGAGTTACGTTTTTTAGTGTGTGTAAGGTAGAGATTTTCATCCAAGAGGCTTGAGCTGGTAGAGGCATCATGATCATCCTAAAAATGGTTTCCTGGAGCTCCAGCCAGTGAATGCCAAAAGGCAAAGAGCACAGAAACAACAGCAGTGTCTTCTTCTGCCTATCTAAATATGACTGTTAAGAGGAAAACTGAAATTGGTTCCTGGAAATATCAATAATTTGAAGGAGCTGCTTTACAAAGCCATTTATGGCAACAATGAGAGGCATGAAGGGGTCAGGAGACTGCGTTAGCCAGCACCAGCAAATCAGCAGGAATCACATTCAAACAGCTGAAGGACTGCAGATTAATAGCCTTGAGTCCATTCAGCAGTGTCCTGGTTAACTATAAAACATCTTAAAATGGACTAATCGTTTCAAAGGCTCTACAGATCATCAGAATAAGAAAAGCACAATCCTATAAACCTTACAGCCCTCAGACTGATGATGAACAACTTCACAGCAGAATCCACACATTTGGACTGAGCTTCCTTTTCAAAATACAAAAGCTTGTTTAAAACATTAAAGACTGCTGTATGGGACAATGCTCTGGGATGCCCAAGTTCTTTTCCTGGAAACTGCTAGAAGGTAAGAGAAAATTCCCTTGAAATCTGCCACCAAGTTTTGTCAGTCTTCAAAATCTTTGTTTTGATCGTTCATTTCCTGATATCAAGTCATGCTGCTGTATACTGGTCTGATATCTACTATATCACTTAGGAGTAGGAAACTGCCTGTGTTTGAATGAATTACCACGCTAAAACTGGGTTGGTAACTACTCATGGAGAAGAGCAGGCCAGGCCAATTTTATTCAGTACTGGGTTCATGTCCAAGGACGCACCTGTTTCTTCTTTCCTTCAAAGCCTATACCATCCAAATCCCCATTAACCTGTGCAGAATTCAAATAAATCAAGCTCAACGTGCCTCAGGACCATAAAAGCCTTCTGACCATTTGGAGCATAAGCCTCTCCACCTCGTACCCTGCTCCAGTGGTATCATCAGCAAAAGAAAGCAGACAGGACAGCAGGGAAGAAAAAAATTTGCCCTTCCATCAACCTGCCACTAGACAAATTCTGGACCAAGGGGATGCAGTTGTATTTAAGGGCACTTGATGGATATTTTATCTACAGATTTCCTCTGCTTGCTCTCTGAACCCGCGTAAACACTGTGGTAAAGGAGTTCAAGGGTTTTAAAAAATTTTAAGTAAAACTTGACACAGCTGTCAAATACACAACATAGGATATAAAATACAGTTGCAATACAGTGGTATTTATGAAAAAGCAAACACAGGAGAGCTAAAGGCATTGGTGGCTGCTCTGAAAAGGAAATGCAGGGGCCCATCTCTCGACCCCTTTTGCAGGAAAAAGCTCATTAATGACACGGGGCCATGCCTCCAGGGATGGTTAAAGGATCTGTCTTGTAAACACTTAAGACTCCAGCTCAGTTGCAGTGGGATTCTTTGCATGCTTAAAGCAAAGGCAGTGTGTAAATGTTTGAAGAATGTCCCTTTGCTAACTGTTTGACACTGTAAGAGCACCAGGTGCTTGTTATTGCCTTGGACAACCTGTGAACTCTCAAAGAGATGCTACATTCCTATTCACAGAAGGATTCAGCAGAATTTGGATCCCATGGCAAGGTGGACTGTTTCAAAGGGAGGTCAAGGGAGGAAACCTGCTAATGAAATGCTAAAATTCACATCTTTTGCTCTCCCACTTCACAGTCTGTCACCGGAGCCCTCTTTCAGCTTCAAAAGCCTCTGACAATACACAATTCCGTTTCAGAAAGTCAGAACACTGGAAAAGTTTACAGTTTCCAAATACCGTCTTTAAAAAGATCCTGTAGTTTTTCCTTCCTCTAGTCACGACGACAAAATAAAGCAAAATAAAATAAGCGTGAACAGACTCTTACCACTCCCAAATTACAGATGTTACCTGCAGTGTTATCCCCTGACGCAAGCAAGCACCATGCACGTGCAGACACCTCTCCTTAGACACTGAAGGTGGTTTATCAAACGAGAGTTAGTCTGTCAGACACATGGCCTGAAATTTGGTCCAGCCGTCACAGCAATACCTCCTTCATGAGCACCACGAGGCCCCTCGTGCTTGCAAGGCAGGAGGGAGCTAAAAGGCAGGTCAGGTGTTCAGCAAGCACAAGGCATTTGCCATGGAAAGATTCCCTGCATTTGTTTGTTTGGGGTTTTTGTTTGTTGGTTTGGTTTTGGTTGTGTTTTTTTTTTTTTTTTTAAATAATACATTATTGAGGCTCTAGCTCTGAACTGGTGGCAAACATTTGCTTGTTTGCTCGGGTCCTCACCTGGCAACATTCCTTCCAGCCACACCAAGCAAACCCTCGGGGAGCCGCACAGGGCCAGTCCCTTTGCCTTGGCAAGGGGGGGCTTTTGACTTGGGCCGGTGCAGCATTTGATTTCAAAGCACGGTTGTGATGGAGGAGGGCTTGGATACACCGGGCTGGGAAAGGTGGCAGAGGAACAAAGCCTGTGTCAGCACTGCTGCCGGCACTTCCCCTGACCTGAGAAGCAAACTGCGGAAAAGCAGCGAGCATGTTGTGAGCGTGTAACTACAGGGAAGATGACCACCTTGAGTCCTAGATTACAGCTTCAAGGCAGGGTTTCCAGGGTTTCAAGCTCTCCAGAAGAAAGAAGAGCTCACTGGGAGTGTTCACTCCAGACCTGCTCTGCAGGGGCACGGAGCAAAGGAAAATGCGAGTTTAAAGGGATTGTTTGAGGCTTTTCTAAGTACATTCCCTTGTTTGGGATTTAGAAGGTAATGACTTTTGCTATGCTGCACAGCAATTAGAAAAATAATTCTATTTACCTAGTATCTTTTATCCTCAGAGATCCAAAGGGTATTTATGAACCATAGGCCAGATTTTTTAGCTCAGGAATGTGTGTAACTGCAAACAAACACCTTCTGGGCTTGCTCAGTTCAAACATTTGCACGTAAGGACATCCAGCTACCTGTTCCATTTCATCTCCTTTTAAATAAACAAACAAACAAGAAAACATCCTATTTGCAAAACTGATTTGTAGAAATAAAATTCATGTGTATCTGGGAAAATACTGAAAAGGCTCTACTATGGAAAAAACACACTCTAGTAAAATTACAAATTCAAGTGTTGTCCTGTTACGGATTCCATAATAACTATATTTAATTACACCCGTGCATACCAGTTTACCTTCGTTTTCTCTGAGGTAGTTTTGTTGCCGCAGTACAAGAGTATCTCCCAGGCAACTCACTGGGGGAGTGGTGACAAATGCTGTTTAATCAGTACAGCAATTAGCTTAAGTTCTGCTAAATGGCTGAACATTCAACTGACAGCACCGGCTGCAGTGATGTTCAACTCCAGGGACGGAGCAAAGGCAAAAGTTTAAATCACAATCTTGTTTCAGAAGGAAGTCTGGTGAAGATTAAATAAAATAGAAAAATTAAACAAAAGAAGTATCAGATACCAACAAAATTTCAGTAAGGGTCGTTTTCAGGATTTTATTTTTTAATGAGTGGTCTTCTTGGACAAACACAGTCACACAATTCCCAAAGTGGACTTCCTAAGGGAGGGCTGAGGGTGAGAGGGAGAAGAAATCTTTCTCCCATTGCAAAATTATTTTACATCCGATGGTTGAAACAACTTTCTGCAGCCACACTGCTCCAGAGAGCTTGGGGTAAGACCAGGAAAATCTTCCAAATGCTTCCAGATGCACTGTGAGTAACTAATGTAAGAACCCCACCAAGCCTTCTACCCAATTCCTGAGCAACTGAGTCTCCCAGAGGGGTCAAGAACTGGCTGTGGGCTGGGGAATGCAGCTTTCTAACCCTGCTGGGAAGCATCTGGGCTTCTTATCCCAGCTGTGAATCACAATAAAACTGTTGCTAACGAGGTGGGCAAGGGCAATACCGCTCTGAAAGCCTTATTGCCTCTGCTAAACTCTGCAGAGGAAAGGCAGAGAGCCAACCAGCTATTTAACATCCTGCAATGGACACGGGTTTGACTGAAATTCTGATCCGGGGCTTGATGTCTTTGCCAGGGACACGAATCGGGCCTTTTGAGTCTGATGAGAATCCAAGCTGTACTGCTTCATTCTTAGATTTTCTTGAATAATGCTTGAATAATTGCTGTCCTACAATTAGAAGCGAAATCAGACCCACAGAGTACGTTATTATTATCATTTGCATGAAAAATACCTACAGAAAGGATGCTATTCATTCTAACAAAAGCCAAGGAGCTCTCGGTAGACACAATATCGTACTGGTGTTGAACCCTCACCTGAACTGCTTCTATCTATTCTGTGGTATCTGCTGTTATCTGATCTTCTGAATATCAATCCCTGAAACAAAGTAGAGCTAAACCTCTGCTACTCAGAGGCCAGGGCAGAAGATACAATTCAATTTACTTTAAGTGGACATGATTTGCTAATTTTTCAAGCCTTCTTCCTGAATGACAAGTGAGTGAGGATCAAATCAATTTGTATCCTCTGAAAACGAACACTTTCTAGTACAAAACAGATGTTCAAGTGCCTGCTGCAATTAGAAGGCATGCAAGGCAGGAGCGCATTAGGAAAAAAAAAAAAAAGCTGGTGCATTAGAACCAGGCTTGTAGCATCATTTCTTCTCTTTTCTTTCCGGTAGAAAGTACTTTGTGAGAAACATGTGCTGCTAAAGAATTATAAAATTTGATTATGTGGTATCAGCTGTCTCAGTGGCATGGTCACAACAACAGGAGAAGCCCTTCCCAAGTGCCACGGAATAAATACAAGAGTGCATAGGTTTTAATCAACAGGGCTGCTTTAACGTAAAGTTAATTACTGCTCAGCTTCACACACACACACACACACACACACTGCTCTTTTGCTGCACCACCACCCACATCTTGTGCTTTTCAGAAGTTATTGCTCACCATTAAAGAGACAGCTTTCCGCTTTCCTAATCTGCTTTGACTTTTCAGAGTGGATTTGGCCACACATGAAGTCACACTGAACCGTCAGTTTACATTCAGCCCTTCGCTTACACCGATATACCTCCTCCATTGAGGACAGCTTTTGCTTGGGAGACACAACCACATATAAATATACAGGGGTAGAAAAGCCCAGAGGCTCCTTCTGGAGACCCTTCTCCGTGGAGGCTGTGGATACAACCCTTTACCCTGACCACTTTGTCCTTCTGCCACCAGATCATCTGAAGGAAACACTGGGTCCCGCCTCTGCCGTTCCTACAGGACATCCCAGAGCTGAAACCTTGGCAGGGAGGGCTGCTGCTGCTGCTGCTTCAGGAAAACTGCCTCAACCTGAAGCTCTTCAGAAATGGCAGAGAACAGTTTCACCAAGTTCAAGGCAGAGGAGGGGGAGCATATTCCAGCTTTTAGTATAAACACCAGGAGCTCTGCTCAGCCAAGTTGAATTTTTTTTGTCTCCTTTGAAAAGCTCACCGAGGTGTTCCACATGGTGGAACAGAACAACAGGGTTGTTTAGCACCCCGGGCAAAGAGCAAATGTTTATTAACTGAGAAAAAATATTCTTGCTCAGACATGGCCTGGCACGCACAGCTCTGATGAAAAGTGACTCCTGCCATCCACATTAATCAGACTGAGCTCTTCATTAAGACTAAATGAAGAGTCTGCTTTACATGTCCATCATAGCTTTTACCCTCCTTTTTCTTTTTTCCTTTTTTATAAATAATATACAACTTTTCCCAGTTTAGTTTTAATTAATCTATCGTTCCTACCTGTAGTCATTTGCGGGGTACATCATGGATTCAATATAAAAAGGGTCTGTTCAGTATCCTCATAATTTCATACTTAGACTTTCATCTTTCCTACCATCTCTTAAGAGACTTGAAAATACACTAACTTATTCTGAATGCTTAAAAAAAGCTCATGTTAAACGAACCTGAGCAGAGTTTAACATCCCAAATATTTAGCAAAGTGCAGGTGAAGCAGAATGTATGTTAGTTCTCTGCATGCAAAACTAGCAGAGACTTCAGGAGCAGAAGTTGCAGCAGAAACACTTCTTTACTGTTTTATCATTTCATTTTAAAACTAAGCATAGAAATGTTAAACAAATTTCTCCCGAACCGAACAGTCAAAGTTGCATTCCCCACTGGTATCAGGACCACAGCTCAGACACACAGTTTCACCACGAAAATAATCTAAATTTCTTTCTCAAGCAATATCCCTTATTTGTGCTTCCTGTCTACAGTATGGGATTGCAATGTCCCTCCCACGTGGGCTAAGTGCAACCACTGAATTTGGATGAGTAATGACCGGCTGGGCTGAAACGTCTCCAGTAAAATGTTCCTCCACCACAACGTCTGAAACCTTTTTTTGTTTTCTGGCTTTTAGTTCAGACTACAAAGTCCACAGATTCAAATAAGTATCCCATGTCTAAGCCAAAGACTCGGTCTACGGAAAGTTCCTGCTCGCTTAGTGTAACGCACAGTCACCTGGAAGGGACTACAGGACAGAAACAGGATGGCATGCACAAGCAACACACCTTAAAAAAATACCCAGCTGAAATACAAAGCACAGTGCAGTCACCTTTACAAAAGAGGAATCAGCATTCATCTCAGTAACACTATAGGTCCTAATTACATGTAACGATCTTGCCAGGTAGCAAGTTTCCCATCAGATGTACCGCCTCAGCACACGAGAACAGATGGTTCTACTACAAAATGCAGGTTTTGCAGAGAAAGGTAAAAAAAGCCAGTAACTACCCCACACAGCTGCAAGCCTCTGTCCTGACTTCATTGTCTCCCATTCACAAAAGATTGGTTACAGCAATTTTCTTCACAAGCAGCCTTAGAGGGAGTCTGTGACCCCAGGGCAGACATTCTGAAAAACCTAAAGATAACTCCCAGATAGAGAAGCAGTGCTACCAGGAGAGGTGTCTGACTGAATCCATATTCTACACCAGCTGCCCACGGAACAGTATTTTCAAACATCAAAAGCTAAAAAGACCCTCCTCCCCCAAAACACTTTGCTCTTCCAAATAATGAGGGATGAGACAACACAAGCAGAACATGTAGCTTTACACCCCCAACCAGGGTCTAAGTAATACACCTCTGAGTGTCTTACACAGGACAGATCCAACAGTCTGCAGTGCTGGCCATGGGCATTTACTGTACGCAGGCAAGTACCAATTTGAAATGTGGGAAGGGACCCAGAAATCTCTCCCCAAAGACAAACGTATGGAATTCAACCATGTTATCTGCAAGAAATTGGAGACTTCCCAACAACAGGTTAGAACAGCCTTGACATATCTGATGCTTCAGCAAGAGCCCTGTGGGAATGACTCACACCAGCTTGTGCAGCTGGCAAGCATCCAGCTTCCACGCAGAAGATCAGGAGAGTCCCAAGAACTCAGTAGAACAGTGAGGAACAATTAACAACTTCAAAGCCAGGGGTATGCAAACAATTTTCCTTTTTCAAGGGTGGGCCAGAAGACCCATAAAGGCCAAGCACTCAATATACATTGTATATACACTTGTATCCTTCTGTCTCCCTCCTGGAAGAAACGAAACACCTAAAACCTTATCTACACTTAGGGGATGCAGTGAATTCTACACGCTTTTAAGACTGCTGGTAGACCAAGTCCTGTGTGTCAGTTGTGAGACTAGTAAGTGACTTCTCTACCAAACAAAGCTTAGAGATCCACTGCAGACGTGAGTCATATGATGACAGGATCAAGAAGTTCCTCCATGCTGCCACTCCCCAGAGATTTATACAAAAGGGGGCTATCTACAACATCACCCGCTCAATCTCAGTTCAGCTCTCCATGTTCTACTATCTATAGAGTAATTTCCAGTATTAAACTGCTAAGGGAGGTATTTTGAATTGTATCACTGCATGTTTGAAAGCTGATTAATCAACCTTCTCAAATTAACCTTAGGGAAACAACTGCTCTCTCTCATTATTTATTTATTTATATTCCTGTTTCATTACAGCCAAGATTCAGGTTTTGAATCCAGTAACTAACCCAAAACAACACGCCTTCTCTTTTGGAAGGTGGAAAAGTAAAGATACCTTTCAGCTGAAAAGCAGTAAGATCTACCTTCACATCAGTGGCTCCTCCCTCAATTCCCTACTCTCTCTGTTTGCACAGCAGGATCAAGTCAGGCTAACAGGTTGCACTAGGCTCCCTACCAGCCTTATCTTCACTTAGTAATCCCACATATCTCTACGAGGCACAAACAGCTTTGGAGAGTGTTAATTGTGAGTAGCCCATGAGCTTAAGGGGGTGAGCTCTGGTATGGGCCTTTCAGGTCACTGCACTTCCACCTGTGAAGCACAGAACGACCTCTTCTTCCCAACAGTGGATTTCAACAGAGATGCAACTGCACAGGAAGCCTCTACTTTCCCCTCAGTAGTAGGGCTGAAAATCAATATTTTATATGCTGCTCCCACTTATTTAATCCAGCAGTTCTCACTACATTTTCAAGAAACAATATAACTGGATTTAAAAAATAAAAAAAAAAAAAGCTGTGAACTTTCTTCCCTCACACAAATATGTACGAAGTCCTTGGATGTTCCCATTATTTTCTGGCCTTGTCTTTAAAGACATTAATATGCTTAAATACCTGGTAATTAGGTTTCAATTATCAGAATCCCCAGAGGTGTTTTTACTTTTTCTCCTTCATTATGCAAAGAACATGAAGCAAGATCGGGTTTTTATGAGCCCACCCACAAAGGCATCAAATATGCTGATTCTTATAACAAATTTGGATAAGAGAACCTAGCCTTGGTGAATGTACTTTAATATAAAAAAAAAAAAAAAAGAAAAAGAAAAGAAAACCACTGAAGAGGTCTTTTCACTCTAATAGAAAAACCACAGGACAGAAATGAAAATAATGTGACTTCCCAGCATCCCCAAAAGGTCACTCCATATAGTTTCACCACCTGCAAGGGTGCAGGGTAGATCTAACTATTACTACTGCCTTTTTTCTTAAAAAATATTTGTGGGGAAAAAGAGATTTGGCAGCTTCCATACTGTTCTCCAGGCAGAAACATCACCAGCCATCACTCGCTACACCTCCCTGGTGTTGAAAAGACTAAGCTGGTTACCAGAACAATAACGCAAAAATCAACAGGTGTAGACCCATAGGAGTCAGTTAATGAAATTATTAATAAATAAATAAACACAGCCATTTAGTGAAACCATCCACTTTGTTTGTGCACTAGAAATTTTCGGCCTCTTCGGAAATAATCTTTCATCCTCTGGGAATGGAGTCTCATGGTTGGCTTCAAAGATGCTGGCACAAAGCACAGACCTTTCGTTTAATTGCACTCTTTTGAAGCGGAATATTAACTCAAATTAAATTGAATATGAAAGGGAGAGACCATACTGGAGTTTGCTGGGAATGAACAATGCTAGCACAGGCCATACTGCCCCCTTCTCCTCATCTCTAATGTTAGTAAGGGAAGCATACTTTCCCATACTTTAGCCTCTGCAAAACGCTCCAGCAAGAAAGAAAAAAGGAATAGTTCTGGATGGAAAAAGGATTATACACTTCCCTGAGCAATTTTTACTTCATTTTATTTTTTAACATACAACAATATCCACGGACTATGTGTCTAAAGCTGGCAGTCTCAGAAGTACTGGCGCTGCGATAGCTCCAGTTGTCAGGAAATTACTGATACCGAGTTAGATTAAAGTCATTCGATAAAAAACCCCATTAGTACTGTTTTCAAAGAGCCAAGGTTTCTCAGCAGCATATGTGTGAAAATATGAATAGACAATACATACATTTCCATGGCCACACGAAAGTAAATACATACAGAAGTGCACCAACACCGACATCTCTGTGGACACTAGAGGTTGGTTTGTCCCCAGCTCTCAGGACTTTTCCAGCTTGCTACAATTTAATATTTGCATTGCCTCATTGAAAAGAAAGTGCCAAAGTGAATAGCTTGAACTGTGTTTTCGTTAACTGATACGAATTGTTATTCAAACAAAAGAGAACAACTACTCAGAACCTATGAGCATGCAGTAAAGTGCTTAACTTTTGAGAAAGAAAACTTTACAGGACGAAAAAAATGTAGTTTCTTCTCCCTTTCCTGTAAGAGCAAAATTTTCTGCTACTCTTTTCACCCACATTCAGGACATTGTTTACTTAAAGCTTCCAAAATTTAAACGAAACCACTGCATTGTCTTTATCCACTTAAGTAAGCAATCAGAGATGCTACAAGTATTAAATTTCTAGACTGCAAGGAGGCGGCTTGTTTAGTCATCTTTGCTGAGTGTCCTAAAAGTCCTCTTAAAAGATTGGTGCTGGCTTTTCATTTACCATTTGAAGAAGTTCTTTCCCTTTCCCTTGCAAAGTCTTCAAGCCAAATGAGTTATAGCAGGCTAGGATCTGATGGAGTGAGAGGTACAACCGTGCTCTTTACGTTTGGGTAGTTAGTGTATGTCACTCAGATGCAGGAGACAAATTGTGGTCCTAAAATGGATGTGCAGCCTGGGATTCGACAGCTGATAATGAGTCATTCCACGTTAACATAAAGTGAAAAGCAGAGGCTGTGTGGATCCAAACTGCTGTGTGCATTTAAGACAAATGCTTTCTTGGGCAAATACAGAAATGCATGCTCTTCCCTGCCAGAGCAGACAGGGAATTCTCCAGGCAGGCGTAGATCCATATCGTACTGTAAATTATGGCCTGCTATAAATGAAAAATGCTGATTTGGGGATTGTTCACTTTGTTATAATTTTCCAAGAGTAATATCCTGCAGGGAACAGCCAAGTTAATACAATGTTTCCACTCAAAAAATTGGCAGAGTGAGCAGAGCCGATGGGGTGTATTTTATGAGGGTTTGCCTGCTGATAAAATGTTATTGCAGAACGTGCAGACTAAGGAGAGCCTCATATTTTCCATCCCAGGATGTAACCTTAGCCTAGCAAAACCCAGTAACCAGCAATAGTTCTCTGGACCTGTAATACAATGTATAGTTTTACTCTGTTTTAAACACGTTCTGTAATTTATAAGATCTTTCAGCCATTAGGAGCGTACAGACACCGTGTCTGGCTTATTCTCTACGGTAATGGCTTGAGATCTGCCATGGACACAACTCATACCTGCTATTTTCACACTTGGCCCTGCCACAGACGGTTCATCTGCTCCATCTGAACAGGAGTGTAACTTACGGATCTAATCACCTCATAATTTGCTCATCTTTCCTGAACTCGTGGCTCGCTCAGTATTCTTTTTCCAAACTTCTTATTTTTGGCACAGCGAGCGAATAATTCACAGAGAAATATGAAAATACGGCAATGTACAAAACAAAAGCTGGGATTGAGCAACTGAACTGAAAAAAATCCGAAGTGTCAAAAAGCCCCCGCTGCTCTGTTGTGAGCATGGCATGAAGGTAACAGATGTGTGCAGGCCTGAAACCATCCTCCTGCTCCTCTCCCTGCCCTATGCCTACAGCGCTCAGCACTCCTTTTGCATCCATCAACTTACATAAACCTCACAAGCTGCTGAAGTCTGAGACTCATGGAAACATACAGGGGAAAAACTCCATTTCACGCTACATCTCCATGATCAGCAGATGAGGTTTCAACTGTGTCTGTCGCCAGATGACAGATCAGTGCATTAACACCAAGAGCTTGAAGGAAGAAGCCAAGTACCACAAGAGGCCTTTGGGTTGGGCACAGGAGAACGCACAAACACACACCAACAAATGTCACAGGTCTCCCGCAGGGAACTGGAGAGCTGAACGTGATGCCAATTGTACAGAGTGACAGTTTCGCCCTAATTTGTAAAGTATCATTTTTGCAACATAACTGTTTTACATCCAGTATTGTGCAGAGGAGGAAACAAACCCCCAAACACTGCCCTGAGACTGCAGGCCAAGTGCTTCCTAGAAGCTACTAACAAACATGTGCATGTGTGTCAGCATGTGCGGGTAACTCCACAGTTCTCTTCTCCACCCCCATATACAGTGCAGGGAATCTGCTAATGCTTAAATGGTGGGGAAGGTCGAAGGTTTATTGTGGGAAAGCCAACAGTAATTTTGCTGCCTCTCTAGAACACTGCAAACAGCCAAACTGCACAGCTTAACAAGAAAAATAAAAGTTACCCTTTAGTTTCAGACTTCAAGGAAACCGTAGATTTAATGGTCTTAGAATCCACCGCTCCATGGTACAGACTCACTGTACATTTCCAAGAACTGAGGGCAGCAAATTATTCCTTCATATGCAGAGCTCCTCCTACATAACGTGACAACAAGCTTTCCAAAGGCAGATCTGGGACTTCAGAGACCTCCTCCCTTCCAGGCCTTCCAAAAGCGCAATAACCCTCCCTGCTTTTCCTAGGGATTTCTCCAATTTCCCCTGTGCTCCTGCGGAAGAAGAGGCATGCAAGCACTTTGGTGGGAGGTAGAAAGATTGCCTGGAAACACAGTGCAGTACTGTGCTGGATCTGGAAGCAGGATTTCCTTTACCACCACAAGGGATGAACCAGGAGAGGTTTTGCAGGACAGGTTTGCTCCCTACACAAGTGCCCATTTGCCTGAGGTTACACACACATGACTTTGGGGAACGCTGCGTGCTGCAACTGTTAAGCGTCCCAAACAGCAGATATAACCAAAAGCTTACTCAATCTCTGGGCTGCAGGGTGGCATTTCAAAAAGATGTTATCTGAACCCTCAGGCTGGTCGCAGCCTCAGTCTTCACTTTTGGGAACACATTTTTCCATGGAAGAAAGCAGCTAGTGGGAAAGACCCTCTGTGCTCAGGAGTGGCTGCATGTTGCAACACCCTTGTTTGGCAGAGGAGGCTGCAGTGTCCCTGCAGCTGTCCTGGGTAAAGGCCAGGGGCTCTTGCTGAAGGTGCTTCATCCTGTGTCCAAGTCTTTTACGAGTCCCAGATTTACACAAGAGGACTGATGCCAAGTTCAGTATGTTCTCGGTTTTACCAGCTGCCTTTTTAAATTAAATAAATCCAATTCATAATGGGATGAGAAATTATGAATAACGAGGTGTGAAAGCTTCACTTGTTTTTGTTCTGGTTCCTCAATATTTAGCTGGGGATGTTCACTCAACAGCCCAAGGCTTCAGTCAGTGCCAGTGGGTGATGGAGATGTTTGTCTGGTAGGAACAGGATACTAAAAGCATTAAAGTGCCAATCCCATCTAAAAAGCATGGAACATCTAGCATGTGTTGTCCTCTCCCATGCTAAACTTCTGCTGAGTGCCATAAAAGGCACCATCTCTATGTATTTCATCAACAAAGCTTCCAGCAATTTCTTCCATTACCAAACCCCAAACGATTTACTCATTCAATCAGTTGCATTTTAGACCTCAGTGCACCACTTTTTCATTTCTCACAGATATTCAGAAGCAAGGTACTTGGCGCTTTTTGCTTCTCTCCACTCTTAGGCACACAATCGGCGTCAGGACCTCCCTGCCTTTACTTCTCAGACCTTAGCACAAACAGACCTCCTGGTGATTGGGTTGACAAAGAAAAAAAACCATTGCTATGTAGGCCCCAGACATGAGCAATCTTCCTTTGCATCATATAAATTTCTCATCCAACTGGCAACTTCTCGCTACAATAATTGTGAAGCAAATTAACAAAGCATTCACCAAATCTGAGAATAAATCTGAGGACGTTACATGAACCAGCTAGGTTTTGATGCCACATGCCCTGTCCAAGGTTGATCTTAACCAGCGTGGGTAATGGAGTGAACAAACCATGCCAGTAGTTGAAATGTTTTCTAAAAATCACTGAAAAGAAAAAAAAAGAAAACCTCAATTGCTGGCCTCACACTAACATCAATACACGACAGAAAGCAATTGGTTTCAAAGGGGTCATTAAGCCTTAAACTATCCACTTAACATGAACGCCACTAGCAATACTGGTCAAGTCAATGTTTGTGCATGATTACACTTCAAATTTAGATGTGAGGCTGTTGTACATAACAGGATCAGTGGAGACTTGTTTTTCTTTCTAATGGATTTAAATTGCCAATAAAATGGGGCCCAGGACAAAGATGCAAACCAACGCTTGAAAAACAAACGTGCGTTTTCAAAACACTGTGAAGGTATCAAGCGGATTTTGCCTTGCCTGTCCAATGCACTTTTTTTTTTTTTTAATATTCAATTAAAAATAAATTTAATTTGAGTGGAAGGAGCACTTTTTGAATCAGATCATATCATGGTGCCATGGTGCTCTTCTCCACTCCTCCTGCTATAAAGTCGCTTTTCCTTCCTATGAGGCTTTGGCTGGAGACATGAATCAGCCCTGTGAGTGCTCAGCCAACTGAAAACTTCTGGTGAGGGCAACAGGCAAGCGGTTGGGCAAAGGAATATGCCTATCTTGGCTCAGGGGAAAACAAAGCAAACATAACATGCCTAAGATTGGCATTGGGTTCCTTGGCCAGGGTGAAGTGTCCATCCCTCTTCTCCAGTGCTCAATCTGGCCTGTTTGCAAGTATTCCTGCAGAAGTTGTTCAGCAGGAATTTCAGGCTTCCTAGTTGTTGCAGAACTAGTTTTTGCAGGGCTAGCTTTTGCTTTAGAATTTTGTCTTCAGAATTCATGTTAGATCTGCAAACCAGCTACTGTCCTGAGATTTTGTCAATGGACCAAACTCTCTTGTGATGGAAATGAGCTATGTACTCCTCCCTTAGCCCCTACAGTATCAAATGCTTTAAAAAATGAAAGCAAGAATGTAGATGTAAATATCCCACCTGTTATCCTGGCATGCTGCACAAAGTAGTGTCACTTTAAAACAAAGCAAAACAAAACAAACCTAAACAACAACAAAAAAGCAAACATCCAAAACAGAATCCACTGCCATGCAGGTGCCCCATAAATATCCTCTCTAAGTGTTAACCCACAGTTGAATTTGGACTGCAACAAAAAAACCTCATTTGTATTCAGGCAAAGGTCTGCTGCTAATGCTGCAGAAAAACACCGGGCAGATTAATTCTCAATATTACTGAAAGCAGAATATCCTAAAGCTGTGAACTAATAAATATGCAGTCATGGCCAATAACACTCTGTAGACAACATATAATTCAAACCTTTAAAAGTTTTTCTTCCTTTTTTTTCCCCCCATTTTGTTTTCTGTTGCTCCACAACTTACAAACCCCGACAGGCTTTGCAAGAAAATGCTATCAACAGATAAATTAATGGGACCCTAAGGAAGCGGTTATGCAACCCTCACCCAGTGAAGTTTTTACGTGGTGAATCACACCTAACCCAAACACAACCTCCCAGCTTATCAAGGAGACTCAAACCACTGCAGCCGCCAAGCTGGGGCCGAAGAGTGAAGGTGCAGCTGGGCCAACATGCAAGGCTGCAAGCGGAGCCAGAAGCTGTGGGGCAGGCAGAGCCTTCCTCCCCAGCATCCCCAGAGAGGGGCTCCCTTATGGGCATCACCCACCCTGCAGCAGTCCCAGGACAGTGCTTGGCCCTTGCTGATGCACATCCGTTCCTTGGAAAATCGGTGGCAATAAACAATAGATACATTTTCAAAACCACTGGGTTCCGTGGCAATTTTCAAATATGCACACACAGATACTTTTTAAGACCCGGGCATTTATATGTTGCTCTGCCTTCACCCACCCACCCTTCGTGCCATACCTAAGTAAAGAAAATGAAATTTCTTTAGTACGCACGCCCTGTATCACAGCACATAATTCTTGGTAACACACAATTATTTGGGGCTGGGAGTGGGGCAGGGCTTAGACCATATCAAATCTATGTAACAGTGCAGACAATCATAATGCACAGATCCTGATTTTATAATCCTCTTTTGACTATCTCACGAGAAATTCATTATTCCGATCCCTATACAGTCAAGTCAAACCAACCCAAACAAAACCAAAACCAATCCCTACCCCTCCGGAAAAGCCAGAGGTCAGTGAGGATTTCATACCTGAATTCAGGTAATTTTAGCTCCTCCTTGGTGTATCTTTTTCTTGGTCATACTTCTTCCAGCACTTAATCAGGGACACTAAGCGAAAATCCCCTGCTTTATCTGCAACAGATTATGATTTTCATGCAGAATCCTTTATTGCTGTTATAGGGGCCTGAAATAAATACCCAAAACAACAACAAGTAATTGGAAGACGACAGCATAGGTCTTCTCTACAAGGGCTTAGATTCATAAAGGACAAACAACCTTTTGTTTTTTTTTCTTTTCTTACAACAAATCCTTTACAGCAAGCAGCGCAGACTGGGAGCAAACCTGAAAGACTTGTACCCCTGCTTTTGAACATCGCTTTTCCTAGCTGTAGACCCAGATCTGCTTCCAGACCCAGGCATTTCAGCAGGGCTGCAGAAGGTTTACCTAAGGGTAGAATGTGACCTCGTGTTTTCATATCCCAGTGCTGCAGATACTTACACTCTCCCCTTTATACCTGTGCATATAAAGGTACTGTTAGCTTTAGATAAAAGCTGTCCACAGAGCTGACTGCTGCACAGGTAAATGTTTGCTATTCCTTCCTACAAATGAAAGTATGCTAACAAGCTTGCCAGACTTTCAGAAGCCTCTGGTGTTTAACTTAGTCCACAGCTAAAACAAGGTCTTTTGGCATATCATGTTTCATACAATCAGGAAACACAGCAAGAGGGGAACGCATGCATTTTAAACAAGGAGTGCTAAGCATTACAAATAAATCTGGTGCAATGAAATACAGAGTCTATGAAATAACTTTCTAAACCTTGGGAAGCTTCCTCTCCCTGACATCACTCACTCACTTTCACTTTGTGCACAGGTTGTGACTTATGGACAAAATAGTGTTTTCAGGTATCAACCCTACCTACCAACACATCCTTTAAGCAAGTGCCTGAACTTCATGCACTGGAATAATCTCACTGCCTTTAATTTTAAAATTCAAAATAGACTGTACCCTCGATGTTTCTGTGAGCAGACAAACAAATAAATTCCCTACCTGGCTAACAGTGGTCTGTGAATAGGGAACCCAGCTCCTCTGCCCCTGGGAACTCCTTTCAGATAAACGGTCATCAGATTTCTAAGCTTTTCTGTCTCTCCATTTCCAAAAGCAGTTTTAACATACATCTAAAGCAGCTTTTTAAAATCCTGCTAGTGCTGGAAAGCATTCCTAATGTAACATTGAGCTTATTATCAGAAGTGAGTGATTAATTAGATATCAGGCAGACAGGCTGCTTTTTTTACGGTGGATGTACATTTCTGAGGCAAATCAATGCCTGCTTAATTTTTGCTGTAGTGCATTTAAAACACAGCATACAAACAACAAAATATGTCATTAAAAAAATCTGCTTTTGAAAATGAATTTACTTTCTTTTGTTGTTTCAGGTGAATTATCATTCATGTTACATGTCTGAACACTTTCAGTACAAACCTATTAATTTAATACAGTACTGGGACATGCATGAAAAATCTTTCAAATACAAATACTGGCATATTTGTACCAGAACTAAACTGAGTTTCTGAAGAGACTTTTTGGGGACCACCTCGATCAGTTTTCCTTATCTTTTGGGCAGCACCCCCAAAGATGCAAAGTTTCCAGTCCTGGGATATAGCCACTGTTGCTGACTTCAACTCAGTGAACTTCCAAGTGCTTTTGGCATTTGTTCAAACAAAACATATGGAGGCTGAAGGATGATTATCAAGTACAAACCTGCTCCACCATCCTAAAGTAAGAGTGACAGTAAAGATACTTAACAAGAGAAAGAATCTGTGAGGAAGATCAGAACGGGAATTATAGAGAAGGAAGAACACCTCAAGTGCTGGAGGTTTTACTACAGCGAAGGTGTAAAAGGCAGAGGTTCAGAAATCATCCAAAAGTGATCTTTAAATGTTCATACCTACCTGACCCAGGCCAGGAGGGGAAAGTTGTCTTACAACCTAACATGGCTTTCATGCAAAACTTGTGAATTTTCAGAGGCATTTTAGTGGCGCCTTAGCTTCAGCAGGGCTGAACATCCAGCTACAGCAGTGGAGACAAACTTCCACAATGCTCTCTCCTACATCATCCAACTAAGGACCTTCATGTGGGAGAAGGGATGCAAGATGCCCCAACACTACCTGTCCTTAGAGGAAAGCAGAGACACACTAAAGAGCTGCTCCCTCCAGGCCTGGATGTCATCTATCTCACAACCAGCAACAGTTCACTGGTGAACAGTGAACAGTAGAAGGGGAGACTAAAATTCAATCTGCAAAGCAATTCTGAGTTTTACACAGTTTTGGATGAGCATCTGCGGAGACTTTTGACAATATGGTGAGTTCTAAACACTGATTCAAAGACTAAATGTGCCACCCTGAGATTACTGTCAACACAGAATGGGACCAGCATATATGCAGAGTGGTTTTCTGGGGTTTATTCCAAGAATTAGAAAACTACATTTACGATTTTGTTTTATGCAGTCTGATACAAACCGTAGCTGTAGGGGAAAAGTCATCAAGAGTATAGCAATCAATAATCTTACAAACACAATGCTAAAGGGAGTAATAATAATTCCTCATAATCCCAAGTATGCTTTTTCTAAGCACATAGTATTATTAATACACAGATACTTCCTTGGAGTTTATAAGGATTAAGAGTACAAAGAAATGTAGTCAATTCGTTAGCACAGATGGGTCTTCTTACACCACAGTGTCTTAAAAGGAAAACTCAGATAGGATATTGACCCTACATTATCAGGTTTTCAATGATAAGGTATAGTCTCACTGGTCCAGACTACCTTAAAACCCTTCCTAGTCATTCTTAGGTCTCTTGCCTCCCCTCCAACAATTACATTTTATTGTACAGAAACATTAATAATGTACCACTCTAAGGTTTAATAAACAACAAAATATCTTCATATGCACACCCCTCAACACAGATTCCTTGCTATCAAATACAATATAAAAATTCCTTGCACAAATGTAATATGAAACCTCATCCAAAATTTAAAAATACCCATAAATCAAAACTTCTGATATTTCCAGTTACTCATGACTTCCATTTCAATCATCTTCAGTAGCTCATTGCAGAGAAATGCCAAGTATCTGCCCTCACCAGTCACGCCCTATGAAAGTGGAGCCTCTCAAAACCATCACTCCCTTCTACAACGTAATTTTTATCACCTGTAAAACAAGACTCTTGAACCTGTAGAAACCCCAGGCCTATACAGAACTCATCTGATTTCAAAGGGATTGCACATGGACTTTAAACAACGCATCTGTCAAAGAGCTTGCTGAATTAGAGCTATTGCCAATTATTTCCATTAAGAATTTTTCTCAACTTCTGAAGAAATTCACGCCCTCCTTTCGCTGTAGCATTCACCAAGTGTTAAGTTCCTACTCCCACTTTAGCTACATGCACTTTAAAAATCTGTCTGACGTACTTTTATAAGTGCTACATAGACAGGAGCTGCTTCAGTACCGGGTGGTACAGCAGTTGCTGCGATAACACCATTTCCTGATTAAATTATAAAGCAAGAGTGCCAGAGGCCTCTATATACTAGAGAGCTGCATATTAACATATCATCTTAGGGCTACAGTAAATAATTCTCAGAAGGAGAGCGAGGGAGATGAATGCACATACACACACACATGCTTCTTTGCAAGAACTCCCATGTAAAAGCTTTGGCTTTAACACATCCAGTGTGTAAGTGAAATGCCACTCAACTCCATCAAGTTAATTCCAGCAAGTTTAGAGACATCTCATTTTTGCTAAACCATCAGACCATCGCTTTGGATGGCAGAAATCAACGTTGAAACCACAGTGCTTCACACAGCCTAAAGAATTCACCCATATTAATCCCATTGAAAAATATATCTTTATTTTATATTATATATATATTTTTAGGAAAAGAAAGTAGAAGGACAATTACCAGAATTTGCACTTAGTCGACTTACCTGCCTTACCCAGGCAAAAGACTTATTCCAGGTTATAACACCACAAAACCTTGTGATGTGATTATCATCTTCCCTTCTGTCTTGGGAGAGTTACTTTTTGATACAGGGTTCATATAACACAGTGTGGTATTCTCTACCAGTTTCTCCCTTTAAACTAGATGAGTTTTCTTAGGTAAATAAAGTAATAAAAAAACTCTGATCCTGCAGTCCTGGTAGGCAAAATATCCATAGAAGGCTTCAAAGGGATATGATGCCTACGGCTTGCAGAATTGAACCTGAAAAGAAGATGCAAGTCCCTCCTGCAGTGCTACTGCAACTGAGAAGCAAAAGTTCCAGATTTTCTTCCTTCTCCTCCAGCTCTCCATAATTTTACCTTTTCTGTAAACTTCCACGTATGTAGCTGCAGTGCTTTTCTCCAAAGCTGCACGCTCTGAAGCTGGGGAGCCAAACTGTCTTTGAGGCCCTCCTTGAATTCCACTCTACTGCTCACTGTCAAATACATCAGGAAGGTGGAGATGGAGTAGGCAATTTATCAGTGGGCCATTCAAAGATCATTAGCTCAAGAAGTATGTTTTTCTGGGGTAAGGCACTTCACAAGCTGCATAGGTGGAGACTGGAGAATATACTCCCCTAGGACACCGTCCTACCTCTACCATCACACCCCTAAAGAAAATTAAGCAAATCAATATGGGCAAGTGATAACTGTAGGAGGACAGACCTTGTGCCTATTTAGCAACAAGAACATTTCTCTTCTCCTCCTCCCCTGAATATAAAAATGAAACTCCACCTACAGGCAGGTAAGGCAGATCCTCTTTTGCATCCCATGCTGCAGAGGTGGAAAGTCCATGTTCAGCTCTTCATTATGCTTGGCATTATCAATGCATCTCCATTCGATGTGTTGAATACCACCAATAAAATATCAGAGCTGGAGCAATTCACTGCTTGACTAAACTAATGACATATTTTCCTGCTCTCCTCACTGCATTATCACTGCTGTCTTAATACTTACATTGCCTAATGCACTGTTAAATACCCTGTGCTATTTATTTTCTTGCAAAATAACTTCCTTTTCTTCCCACTTTGTATTAAAGCTCTTTTTGCATCACACTGTGGCCAGTAATTTATTTAACCAATCATGTGGAAGGGATAAGGGGGAAAAAAAGTAAAAGTAGGAAGGTAGGGATCATACACTGGCACAGCTTCTAAGTTATAGACAAAATTTAAGTTGGTTCTGCACTTTTTTTTTTTAGAATGGTTCATTAATGCTAACGAAAGTAATTAAGGCCGTTTAATGTTCACATTCTAATAACTAATGCGAAAGAAACCCACAGTGAAAACTAACAACAGAGTAGAAGTACAGTACACTTCGACTGTTTTTCAGTTTTCATACAAAGCCTGCAACGACATTGCTGCTTCTGCTGACCCAGTGAGCTCTTGGCAGAGGTAATGAAAAGGTGCCTGTTCTCTACACACAGACAGGTGTGAACCTACCTCGGCCCAAGCCGTGTGTGGGACACCTGGGCAGTAACAGCAATTGTGGACCTGACCCATTAATTTTTAGCTGGCGGTATTTTTTATTATTTATTATTACACCTTCAGAGCAAAAGTCTTCTTTTATGTAACGATATAAACACAATTGATGGTAGCAATTTATTCCAGGGGCTGAAGACGCTCACTGGCAATCTAGCAATGGATGGAATTATTGCTGACGATTTTACAAAAGCTTTTATCAAAGTTTATGGGCCATTAAGCCCAACAGTGCGATTACCACTACGATATCATCACTCTCAGTAGTACAGTGTCGGCCCAGAACAATCCATTTTCAAATCCTGCCTATTATAATCAGTCTGTTTACTTAGAAGTCATATGTTTGCTGTTCCTGAGGTGATACGAGTCTTTGAAACAGTATTTGAGTCTAGCCCATAGACAGGATCCAATCAGTACCATATTAAACCAGGATAAAACAGCCTTCCTTTCAAATGTCCATAATCAGTTCAGGTTTTCTCTTCATAAGTTGAAACACAAAACACAGATGTTAGCTAAGCATATCTGTATTAAACTCCTTGATACAGGCAATACAATAAAAAAGGTAATATTTCTCTCTAGAACATCAAATAATTCAGTTCTTGACCTGAGTTTGTCATTCACACCTTCCATGCCCTATGCTATCAGGAATTAATTTGGTTCAGAGTAACTAATAACCAGACAGCAAAGAAGCAGAGAAGGTGTTAATTAGCTATTTTTACTCTTGATTCACTGAATATCATGTGCTCACTGAGGCAAACCAGAGTGCCGCTGCTCAAATCAAGATGACCCTCATTTAGGAAAAGGGCCTGTTCTTCCTTTTTTGCACATGATAAATCTTTCAAATGTCAGGGAGAATTATCCACAAACACTGATGGGAGCATCTTATGCACTGCTGAACACAAACTTCCATGGTGCTGGATTAGCTCATCTACCATAGACAACTGTGATAAAGTGATGCTGCCTAGGGGATCTGCCTCATTAGGAAGGGAAAGAGAGAACAACAGCAGATCTGAAGTAATAAAATGATTAACAAGAGCACCTTGCAGAGGTTATTAGGTAGGAAACAGACTGACAATACCATTGTTCAACACTTAATTATTTTTGAAGACCAGATGGAAACAAGAGAGCATTTCAGTGGTCATCCTTTCAAATTCCAAACAAAAAGACAAATATCAAACTGATCCATTAACTGGACACGTAACACAGACGTGTTAAGAAATAATGAGATCCTACCAGATAACTGATGATGTTTAAGTTGTGACTTCACCTCCTGTTGCAGACATCCTCACTGCAAGAGGTCAAATTAGGAATAACAGATTACTTTTACACTGAATTAAAACCACTGCAACTCAACCACTTCTGCTCTTTTACAGGGAGGTGGAAGCTGAGCACACAACATAAATATGGCTTGCACGTTTCTCTTTCCAGATCTGCTGTGAAATACTTATCCCTGCTCCTACTCTCAAAGACTGGACCTCTGCCATTAATTTTTGGGGAGTGCTAATGGCATCTACTCAGATGCCACAACCACGGCAATAAAGGCAAAGTGTGGATCAGATACCACCTTGCAAGAGCTTCACTCAGTCTGCTGCACCAGTTCAGTTCTAATTTCCTCTGCTACCCAAGTGAACCTTCAAGTGGCAACTGCTCTGCCTCCAACATCTACAAGTACACAAGGACCAGCCAGAGAGGTTTTCATTAGAAAGCCAAACACTACATGGTCCCTTTGTGCAGATGATCAGTGCCCTACCAGCCATTGTGTCTCACTAAGGATAGTCTCACCCACACTGATCAGATACCAGTCAGAAATCAAATACAGAACCTGAACACTCTTTCTGGGCGTGATTCATCTTCTGTTCACATTACCACAGGTCTCTGTTGGGAAAGACCTGAATCAGTACCTGAGGGAGTGGAGACGGGACTGTCACTAGGTTTTCTGACAGCTTGGTGTTTAGGGAGTGACTTCTGTCCCTTAGTTTGGCTCTGAAAACAAAGTCACACTTCCACCACTTCCCAACTCTCATCAAATGCCAAGGGCCCCACATCCTACACACTGCTCTGTGGTACAAAGCCCATGTTCACGCGGAGACCCGACAGCTTCAATTATGGTCTAGTTGTGACAAATCAGCTTCCAGAGTCGGGATTTTGCCAACCAGCGCTTCTGTTTCCAAAAAATTGGTTTGTTTTGTTCTGGTTTAATCGGTTTCTCGCTTGGGGTTTTTCTGTTTGTTTTTAACAGGGGAATGAAAAAAAACCCAAAAGGCATGTACTTGGTGCTGAACTAGTCTGAAGAGCAGTAAAACAAATTGAATCCTGTTCAGCAAGCGAGAGTGTCAAAATTCCATTCATGGGAAACAGGTTGCAATAAAAAATGGAGGAGAAAAAACACTCCACTCCTCTGAAGTGTTTTTGACTAAAGGCACTTTTTGTTTAGCAGTTTCCAAAATGTTGTGCCAGCTGCTCGTGGGCTCTCACTCAGACTTGAGGATATCTCCCCCACATTTCTGGGGGGGAAGCTTTCCTTGTCTTCATGTGCCCACTAGATCCCTCTGTACCTCCAGACTTAACATATGAGAAGCAAGTTTGTCAAACTTTAGTCATATCTGCTCATACCACAGCTGTTTCTTCCCAGTGATTAAAAGAAATGAAGACTGTTTTATTTTTTTCCCAGCTCCTGAAGTCGTAGTTTGTGCAAAGTTCACCACCAATGCCTTCAGGTAGGAGAACCGGTAACTTCCACTCCCAGAAGAAATAGTGATCACATATGCAAAATGGTATTTTTATCTGGCACTGAAGATCTGATATCTTCATTACTTTGAAAGGCTCTTCTATCAAACAGGTATTCCTAGTGTATTGTGTACCTTTCGTGTTATATTAAATGAAAAACTTGGAAAGAAACGTGGTAGTAAAATTTTCTTCTGAATAGAGCAGATGATCACCCGACCAGTAGATCTCAACATCTTACCTATTTCTCCAAATCCCCAGGGTGTACCTTCAACCAGAGCTACTTAGTAAATTTGACAGTCCAGGGTGTATTTTCTTAAATTACTTAACACTGGTTTGTACATGGCACAACCAGGAAGGACAGAATAGTAAAGTGACCATACTTTCTTTAAAAAATATTATTTTCACAACACCAAAACTACCTAGGATTTTTTTATTTGATAATACAGCTACTTAATAACATCAGGGAAAAGGCCAAGAAGACCTTTTCTTCCTGGTCTTCCACACTGAATTCCAATGCTCTCGTTCCATGTCCAAACCCAGCAACAGAAGTTGCCGGTGACCTACAAAGCACATCCCCTCGGAAACACCAGGGATAGCATGTAACCCACGAGCACATCTGAGAAGGGCGGTTTTTTGCACCTCTGGTTATGCCACATCCATGGGAGCTGATGGCCCAAGAAGACAGGAGGGAAAGTTAACACTGCAGCAAACTGTAAACGTTTTGGAAGCACCTGCTAGAGAATTCCCCACTACAATTACAGAAAACGGAGGTGCAGCTGACAAGGTAACATCTTCTTCCCATTGAGTATCTGCTTGTGGAAAATGAACAAGAAAACGTAAGTGCTGAAGATACAGCACAATGCCACCTGTACAAAACAAATGCGCATCTCATTTTAATGCAAGCTTTGGTTAAGTGGCTTGTGTTGAAATGCTACCTAGCATTCCAAGTGTAAACCAGCTTAATCATATCTATTGGAAACCACATAATAAATAACATGAAATATGCAGCATGCCATCCTAATTGCAGAGGTTGTCTCGTTTACTAGAAGTCATTTATTTATTCAAATGACCTGAACTATGTGATTCAATCTGAATCATGGGAACTAGTTACTGATCTGTGCAAACAGCCTCTTACCTCTTTGCTAAAGGCATTGTTGAAATAACTGACCCAACTGCTAAAACAAGCTTCTTCCTTGAACCCTGCCTCCTTCCCTAGTCTTACCTCCTGAGTGAACTTCAGAGAACAGCACTGTTCTACAAAAACATAGTGAACATAAGAATTAAATAAATTAATCACAATGCAATTAACTAATGCCAAGGAAAAATTGCTGTTTTCAAGATCAGAGAACTGCTTAGGAACTGCACATAACTGCACTTTGCAGAACTGAAGTACGCAGCTCTCAAGAAGAAATGTTCACTACTTCAGGCGTACATCAAAACTCAACTTTCAGAATTGCTCATATGTCTCAGATCCTAAAGTGGAGGGGGGGGAAGCAAATACATATCCCCAGAGAGAAGTAGCTATTATTTGGGTATTTTGGTTGGTTGGTTGGGGTTTTTTTTAAGTTAGGCCTTGCAAATGTGAAAACGGTATAAACTGTGCTGCAGCAACATAGAAAGCATAATTCAGGAAACGATTCAAACTTTACATCTGCTTGCACCCAACCCTGATTTGCAGCTACTGTCTCACACTGCTGTTATTAGGGGAGGTGCTGGGGCTTCCCCTGAGGTGGTGGAGCAAAGGGTCAGGCATGCTGAGCCCTACCTCAGGCAGGGAAGGAGCACGCTTCAGTCACCAGGAGCCAAACCAGATGCATGCCACCACCGGTCACCTCATCCCAGGCTCTGGCCGGCCTCCATCAAGGGACATGTCCCCAGGGAAGGACACACAGGAGGGCCTTTTTCATGCTTTGCATGAAACGTTTTGGTTTTTTTTTCAAAGTTTGTGAATAAGCCCCAAAGAGGACGTTGGTTACCTTCAACTCCAGGCAGTGTTTATCATTGGCTTGGGCATGGGACGAGAGACCAAAACACTAGCAGGCAACTTCAGTAGCCAGATGTGTTCCCTCAGGCAACTATTCAAATTCCTTATGGCTTTGATCCCATGACACAAGATAGGTAAAATAATACTTTTCCCTATCTAGGAAGAGTGCTGTACGAGCTCATAGTGCCCCAGTGCCAAGAGTGGCTGATTTCCAGGGCTCTTCTGGTTATCTTCATATTTATTGCTGAATCTGGTGATGGGAAGGCAGGGATTATACCACTGCGTTCTGATTACCAAATGCTCACAAACTCCATTCCCACTTTTTTCTTACAAAAGCCAGAGCTAAAATACCACTATACTGTCATCAAGACAGCTGGTTTATATCCTCCTCTTCTTCCTTCCACATTCCCTCTGGAAAACATCCCGCCTGACATGGCCCCTGCTGAATCTCCATGCCCAGGAAGGAGCTGAATACTCCAGCAGAGTGATTCTGGCATAACTGCCTTTGCTGGTCCTGCATATTTCTGTTTTATCAGTCTGGGATAGAGGGGGCTGGCTAATCCCCCGCTCTTCCAGGGAGTTTGAGGATACTCCCGGGGACGCTACCCATCCTTCACACGGCACCATTGCGAGGTGAAGCAACCACGGAGCGGTAACCGCTACACGGAGGAGAAGGCTTTTAACCCACACAGAAGCACTGCTGGCCCTTGGGGCATCGCTACTGCTCATCAGCCCTCACCCTGCCTGCCCAAAGCCCCGACCCCGCCTGCCTCTGCACCTCCAGCAAGGCAGCTGCAAGCCTCGGGCTCCTCCTCCAGCAGTTAGCAAGGGATGGTAAAAGCTCCAAACACACAGAGACCAGGGAGGTAACAGATACCAAGCTTCCTTTATTTATCTGTATTTCGTTAGTTTTATTATTTCAACCGATGAAAATAGCAAAAGTGATCACAAGCATTTTGGACTGCCGTTATCTCTACTTAATGTTCATCTAGATCAGAGCAGAACTATTTATGTGTATGCAAACGACAATTTTTATCCCACCCCTAAAACCTTTTTTTTTTTTTTTTTTTGGGGGGGGGTTGGGAGTAACAGAGGGTGGGACGGAGTGAATTGAAGTTAGTTCACTAATTTGAGCTAAACTTAGCAAACATGCCTTGGCCAAAAACTAACTGGGAGGTATAAGAAAATCAAGTGGTATTCTGGTATTTTCAATATAAACCTGCAAATTTTCATTTCAAACAACATTTCATTTTCCTTCTTATCCAACTTAAAAAGAAAAGAAATCGTCTCAGGTTAAATTTGATCTTCCAGATTAAATTAAAGCAGGGCTTTTTTGTTGGTGCTTTGTTGTTGGTTTTTTTTCTCCTCACTTCATAAAACCACCCCCTGACATATTTGTTTCAGTTTGACTAGAAGTTTTTCTTCTTTTCCAGGTTTGGGTTTTGGTTTTTTGCTGGTTTTGTTTTTGTTTTCTTTTTCTCTTCAACCACTGAAACAAACAAAACCCACCCATAATTCAATACACTCTAATAGTACAACATGCATGCGAACACGTAGATGTTTACTTTCATCTACACAGACATGCTGGGCAGATGGAGGAACCTTCATGGATATGTCAACAGGCAAAACACTCTTTGCATTAAAACTTCAAAACCAAAGCTCACACATCTTTAGGGGCTACATAAATCCGGTGCATCTCTCTCCTAACAATGCCTTCTGTCCTTTAAAAAATAATTTCAAGAATCTGGTGCAGTGTGGTGGCACATGTATTTCTCAGCTCAGTGGCCAACCCACACGGCCACATCTTTTCACTCTGGTCATCAGAGAGTTTCCTTGTTCAAACACACAGTCTCACGAATTGGTTTCTCATGTTTCTTCCCTGCGAGCAACCCTCAATAATATTATTAAGCACAGAGAGCACAAGACCCACACCTACACATTCTCCCTGTACGACAAACTACGAAGCTGTGTAGCAGTTCTTAATAAACAATCATCTTGCTTCAGCAGAAATAGACATTTATTTTGGTCCAACTTTGCTGTACAGAGCAGTACATTTTTTTTTTCCACATTCCCTTTAAGAATGACTTCTTCTGCCCATATTCATGCCAAATGTTCTGTAACTATTTCTGAAGGAAAAAAAAAATGCTCTATTACTCAATACTGTTAGGTCAGCAGAATTCAGCCCTAAAAAAGGAAGCATTACTGACCCATTTGCCATAGTTGGAAGTCAAGAAGTAACACATCAAAAAACATAATGGTTTGAAGCACTATTAGGTCTCATACTTCACCTACTAATACAGTGTTCCTGGAAGAAGGGACACGGGAAAAGGTCAAACTGACACGTAGTTAACCGGATCAGTGTGTACTGTACCAGGCTGAACAAGGATGTCAAAGTCCACACAAAACATTAAGCTGAGGATTCCCACACTGTGTACCACTCATGCTCCGAAAAAAATAATTTACCTGAACACTTTCTACCCACACCTACACAATGCGGATAAATCCACAGTGCCAGCTCCCCATGTCCTCGTGCATTTCACAAGCTCTCCAACGCTGACAGGTAATGAATAACAGAGATCCTCAGGAATGGAGGACTTCTGATAAATCACATCCAACACAGCTTTTATCCCACCTTCATCACCAGGATCTGGAGAAGTGTACCGCTGCATCAGCTTCGACTGAAATGGGCATCCCAGCGGTGAGGGTTTGTCTGCTAATCCTTCAGCATTATCCCTGCTCTCCTATCATGGACTGCAGCAGCAGACAGCTCCTGGTCGTTGCCCCCATCACAGGTGCTGAGTGAAGTGCTGCTTACGACCCAGAGAGGTAAGTTCTGCACTAACTTCTCCAACTGCACTTACAGCAAGGCGTGTTGCTCAAGCTAAGCTCGTGGCAAGCACAAGACAGGCAAGTCTCCCTGTCACGGCAGTCACTGCTGCTTCAGTATTCATGGCAGGCTACACACCTCCTACAAATGCTACAAAGCAAACCTGGGAATCAAAAAGTGAGAATATGCCTTCCACTGAGATGCAAAGAAAGTTCTGCTGCATTCCCTAATAACTTTCTCTCTCTGGTAGAACTAGCAACATCCCAGCTGCGTCCGAGTGCAATTCCTGTGCCAGATGAGCCCTGACTGACAGAAGTGCATTTTCCCCCTAGTAGGTGCTCAAGGAGAGTAGTAGAGCAGAATGGGCTTTTGAGAAATTATAAACACAAATGGAAGATGTCTTATGCAATTCACACATTTCCAATTATTCTAACTAGCAGGTAATCTTTTTACAGAATTAGGCATCACCCCCATTTTGACTAGTCTAATTTTATAGGGGTTTGTCACAAGTTCTTCTAACTGTAAATGCCAAAGTTTATAACATAACATGCTGACTACTAATTTTGAATACATATTAGTTCTTTCTGGGATAATCCACCCTCATACGCAGCACGACTCTACTCTCTGATGCACACACGCTCCTGAAACCTGGACTAGACCAGAAGTTTATAGCAATATCAACACTTCCTGTGCAAAACAATTCCATGAAGGTATTGTCATCCTGCGGAAAATTAAGTAAACCTTTCACTAGGCTTGTTCCCGAAGAGCTATTAAGCAAAGGCAGTTTGTCCTCAAGGAAGATAAGGACACCTTCTGAAGGAACTGGTTTGGCTAGTCAGCTATCTTGCTGCTAAAGCTAGCATATTCCAGTGATTTCAGTGATACATGGATACCTAAATGCAAAAGTCAGCCCTGAGGAACATAATGGCATTGTGTGACACTCCCCGAAAATCTCTCTTTATAAATTAACAAATAAATTACAGTGGACTACTCCGATTGTAAAGTCTCCAGGGCATTGATCTTGACTTCCTATTTATCTGGAAATCCCTTAATATACTCTTAATGTAAGAAAAAATATATTTGTATTCACTATCACTTCAGTGCCTAGCTTGTTCACCACGAACACCTGCTCCTCTGAGGGGCCAATCTCTTTTGTAACATTTTGCACAGTCATTGCATTTTGCAGACTGCCTGAATTAAGAAGATGACTGCTAGCATTTTCCTTCCCTTCCCTATTTGTCAGAAATTGCTCTTAACGATGGGACTTGAGTTTCATTCTTCATCATTCACACACTGAGGCACTAGAGGAAGAGCAGGTCTGTACTCAAGACTATTTATTTCTATTATCTCACCAAAGTGAGCTGTATCAGTATCTAAGTTTCCATATCTCTCACTGCATTTACCATCAAGACTACACAGATTTATTTCAGTTTCCAAATCCAAAAAAAGTTTGGTCACTTACCAAGGAAAATAAGAAATAATAAATGTTTGCACAGACAAGACCTCATATAATAAATACCTAAACACACATATTAGCTCCTCTCTCCACATAGAAAATTCCACTTTTATTAGCGATAATACAAATACAGGAATGAGAGAACAGTGTACCAGCAATCTTGGGAGTGTAACAGGAGCATGCAACATCCTTCACGTGGTACCTGGCGCCAGGCAGGCAGAGAACATGACTCCCCCACACAAGCTGTGGATGTATGGGCAGCTGCCTGCTCCCACTGCAGGCACATCTCACAGGCATCTCCTGCCAGATCTCTGCTCCCACAGAGCAGTGGCCAGGTCACACTGAAGTGCACCTGGAAAGGCACTGGATGCTTGCACATAACTGGGCCAAGCTTTACACAACCCACAAAGACTAGTCTGCTTGTGTACATATGTCACAAGTAAGCACAGAATAATATACTGTGCAGAAACTACAAGACAACGTGAAGAGCTGCAACGCACAAGTACAGACACAGCCCACAAGCAAACACTGCGCAGGATATTAGATGAAGCTTCTTCATTTCATGCGAAAATGAATGCCTCAACATCTCTAAAAACCTTATTCCTTTGCTCTCCAGGAAGCAACGTAAGACACCAGGTACAGAAAGGTATCACCTCTAACTTCAGCAGCTGCCCAGCATGCTCACATGCACACTCCCATCCCACAACGGCTGCAGCTACAGATCAAAACTAGAGATACAAAGCCAACAGATAGCAACAAAAAGCAGTCTGCTGAACTGTAGCACTGTCACCAAGCACTGACACACAAAAAGGACGCGGGTCAAATATGTTCAGTGTAAGTGGCACGCCAGCTATCACAGGTATTTATCTCAGGTACCACCAGGCAGGCCATCCACCTAAGAGGAAATCCACATGAGTTGCACGGGGGGTTAATGTGGGCCATTAACATCAGAGCGGGTAGACTGAGGAGGGTATTGATCCCTGTGAGTGTACTTCAGTTGGGCAATGCTGTTTGTTTCTAGAATATGCTCAGTTAGCGGGTTTTTGGTATCCTCATGACTACAGTGTTATAACTAAACCTGTTTTCTCTCATCCATATTCAAAAAACTAATTCTAAAATTTTGGGAAAAGACAATTGTATTTAAATTTCCATTCAAACATTATGTTGATTAGACTCTATAGGCCGATTCTCTACATTCTAACAAAAACATTTGCCCAGGCACAATTTTTTTTTTTTTTTTGAGACATCTCCTTTTGTGAATGGAACCAATTGGGTTGAAATTTTAAACAGTGTAATCTCCTATGCAATTTGAACTTCTAAAATTTGCTCTTAAAACCTCAAGAGTTCTGCATATATATATATATGAAAGCAGGCTCATTTTCAAAATTGCTCTAAATTCTGATGTTAGGTCCTATCATTTGACCAAGGAGGCAGTCCCCAAGATATGCTGATACTCTGTTACCTGTTAGGCCTGTTGCTTTAAATCAGTATCTCACAATTCTCAAATGCTGTTTCATTTTGTACTCTTAAGTAATTTTCTTAATTATCTTCACATGAGGAGAGAAACAGAGAAACTAATAAAGACCAATCATTCGATTAATGCTTCATGAAGAAGTCCTTCTGCCTTCACCTCTGCCACTGAGCCTCCAGCTCTTACCAGAGGGACAGTAACTTGCTGACACAACATCCCAAGAATAATCTCCATCGGGTTTATCACTTAGCTGTTGATTACTTAGTAATCCTCAAATAACTGGGACCCTACTAAGTTTATGAGACACAGAATTAAACACTATAAACAAGGTATTTCTCCTCACACTTTATCAATGTTCCACAGGGCATGTGCACCTGAGACTGCACCTCAAAAGACTTTTAATACAGGCAGAGCAGATGGAGCCACTTTGCTTCTCATCAGTTTCAAAGGGGGAGGAAAAATAAATAAATAAAAAGAAAACCGGGAAGAAAAAAATGCCTATGTTACATCAGCAACAGGTATGAACTTGATTTCTGGAACAAGAGAATCTCTCCTCTTTTTAAAGGTTGTGCAACAAGTTCTTTTGGACGGGGTGTTTCTCACTTTCAGGGCGGCTTTACTACCCACAGTCACGAAAGACTAACTCAGTCGCTTTAAGGCATGCACCAGCCCTTCTAAAAACTAATAATTCTCCCGCTTTTTCTTTAAAAAGAATGAAAGGGGGGAAAAAAAAATCAAACCACCCAAATCTGCATTTTTTTCCCTGGTTGGCAGATTTCCAAGATAAAGAGGACTGCTCTCCGGCTGGAACAGCAGCCGGGGCCTGCTCTCCGAACTCACAAAAGAGAACACCACACACGGAGAAAAAGCGACGGGTCTGACCGGCCAGAAACGTTTTCTCACCCTCTAAAGCAGTTCCTCAAACGAAAAAGGAAAACCCAACCACCAGCCCCACGCCCCTGGCCCCAGAGCCAGCCCGCGCCGTGCTGTTCCCACGCACCGCCGGACCGGGACGGGACGGCACGGCGGCTCCTTCGCTCCTCTTTTGGGTAACTGGGGAACCAGAACCCACATGAAGTTTCCCCTCTTTGCAGTCACCCCAGTCCTAGGTGTATATACTTTTTTTTTTTTTTTTTGCTGCTACTATTATTATTATTATTATCTTCTAACAGGACAAGCGGAGGAGTCCAGGTCAGAGCGACGGCGGGGTTACCGGAGCGGCGCTTCCTTGGGAATTACACGGCTTTTCCCCGCCGCCACGGTGCGGGGCTGAGCCGGGGAGCGATTGGGCAACGTGGGAAGGGGGGAGGAAGAAAAAAGGAACACCAAAAGGAAAGAAGCACAAACGATGAGATGTGCCAAGGCTTATTCCCATTTATTTCCTCCACCCCCACAAAAGAAAATAAGCCGGGAATCAGGAAGTCAGGGCTGCGTGATGGCTGTTACAGCTTTGGTTTGCTCCCCGTTTCTCCTCTGCCTTTTTGTATGGGTGGGTTTTTCGGTCTTTGAGGGTTTTTTTGGTTGTTGTTGGTTTGCGGTTTGTTTTCTTTTTTTTTTAAGGACAAAAAAAGTTAGTTGGACTTTCCCCTCTCCGCTCCCCACGTCAGTCTCTCGGGGCGCAGCCGGCAGAGCGGCAGCAGGACCCCCGCGCCCCGGCCCCCCGCGCCCTCCTTACCTTTCTTTCCCTCCACGGCGAGACAGAGAGCGAGGCGCCCCAGCAGCAGCACCAGGACAGCGGCCCCGCGGGGCCCGGCAGCGGCGAGGGGGCTGCGGCCGCCCATACTGCGGGACCGCCGCTCCCTCGGCGAAGTGGGTGGGTGGGGGGTCGGACGGGACGGACGCACGGAGGATTCCGCGGAGCCGCTCCTGCTCTGCTCCTCTCTCTTCTCCCGCGGCCGCGCTCAGCTCCTCTCCGGCGCTCTGCCCTGCGCGGCTCCGAGCAGCATGCTGGAGGGCGGCCGTCGAGGTCTGCGCGCACACGTGCGTGCCCCGGCTGCGGGCGGGCTGCTGCCTTCCTCCTCCTCCTCCCCCCCGCTCTGCTCCTCCTGCTGCAGGCGGCGGCGGGTGCTCAGGGGCTTGCGGAGCGGTCGGGGCCGGCTGTGGGACGGGGTGCGCCCGGCTGCGCTCTCCGCTCAGTCGCGGAGCACAGGGGCTCCCTCTGGGGACGCCGAGCAGGAGGAGGAGGAGGAGGATAGGGAGGGAGCAAGGAGAAGAGGGGTGGAGGAACTGGCGGCGCCTTCCCCGCCCAGGTGGAGAAGGGGCGGGCCCGCCACCTGTCCCGGAATACGGGATGAGAGGAGGTATGAGCGGGGTGGAGGTAGTTCAGTCGTTCGTCCTTGCTCGGAAGGGCGGGGGAGATTTTCTACTTCCCGGCATCTTCTGTCCGGCAGCTGCCAAAGGCATGAGCGTGCATTTGAGCCGCTGCTCGCAAAAAAGCGACGTGGCCCTGGCACTGCTTCTGTCTTCCCCCTCCCGGCAGCGTTGACGGGGGGGGGGGGGGAAAGAGGAGTGCGGGTGCCCTCGGGGGTTTTGAAGCAGAAACGCTGTCCTGCCCCGTCCCTTAGGGAGAATCGTCCCGTCCAGTGCGAGCGAGGAAGGACTGAGGCTTTTTACCGGGGAGCAGCAGTGGCGAAGCCGCTCCGGAGGCTCAGTCCGCTCCCCAGGGGGGCATCTCCTGAGTTCCAGTCTCGTTTCTTCTTCCCGAAATCAGCGGAGCCCGCTTGGCCTCTGCGAATACTCCTGCTCTCGTTCTGGGCATTTTACTCCCAATGCTTGCAAGGCCAAATGTGTGGGTGAAATAAAACGGTGCTGATTTAATGAGTTTTTAGCACACGGATAACAGGGGCCGTATCTGCCCGTACCATTTCTATTCCCCTGCCACCAACAGTGAGAAAGTGCTCGTTGTTCCACGTAGCAAATTACTTAATGAACACACAATCATACAAGTTTTTTTTGAGGTGCTCCAGGGACATCCACAGACATTAAACGAAAGAGGACGTGTACAGTGCTCCTTCTCCCCAACGTGTTTTCCTCCAAGAGGCAAAACCAAGCTATTCAGTGTTCATTAAAATATGCTAATGGTTACAAGCTCTTTTTCTAAGAGGCTGTTCCTCTGGAAAGTGGGAGGAAGCACTGTCTTGTCGCTCAGGTCCGTAAATAAGACGTAAAAGTGCCACTTGTCTGGATTGGGATTTCTTCGAATAAATCATGATTCAACGCTCGAACTTGTTAAATGCTGGTGGGTAATTTCTTCATAAAGTTCTCGAGAAGACCTGGGTCACACAGGCAATAGGATATGAAGTGTTAAGACTGTTACCATTAAGTGGGAACTCCAGAACTGAAGTCAGTAATGACATGAGGTTTGGGAAACTACGTGCCAAGTGCCTATGCCTATCACAGGGCATTGGAACACAGTAGATTGCAAAATAGCCACTGAGTCTACCTTGACTTTCTTCTGTTATGTGTGTTCCTCTAAGAGATACGTTACTCTTCTCCTACCAATCAACTTCCCCTGTAATTTTTTTTTCTGATAGTTTAATTAGTTACTGTCTTAACTAGGCGAAGAAAACTACCAGCCCATTTACTTATCCTAGCACCTGACCACATGCCTTTAACCAGACATCATCCCAACATAACTGTGATCGTTTATTAGGATGAATTGGGTTACAACTCAGCTTTTGAATGCTGTGGCTGACATTCTGGTTTGATTATATTTTGTAAATAATGCGAAAAACATACTTCGAAGTAAACTCAGACATTAATAGCATCCAAGGAACGGTACTCGTGATTGGTTTCATGGTTGTAATTGAGGGCAGAACCTGAGCTTACAGTACAATATTAATGCAATTTGCTTCAAAGATTTTCACACAGCGCAACTTTGTAAACACAAAGTGTGTGTGGTTTATTTTGATTTATTTTGACAAATAAGAGGATCTTTAAAAGTGAGAGACCCAGGGAAAAGAGATCAACTTCTAGGGAGGGAAGATTTGCAAAGCACCCTCAGCACACACTGATGATTACAGCTTGCATTATGAGAAAGGAAGTGCAATTAAGATAACCAAGAAATGAACTTCAAATCAGTTCTGTACTAAATAAAAATGTGCCCCTAGATGTGCACATTGAGCATCAAGCTACCACTGTGGGAGGCAATAGAGTTTTCAAAATCTAGAAAAAGAATGGATTCAAAGTGACAAATGAAAAACAAACTAAACATAGGAAAAAAAAAGAAAACATCTTTTGCATATGAACTCAGTGGAGAAACTTGTCCAAGTCCTGTCCTAACATGCTGAAGAACATATACTTACTTTGCAGAATTTTTTTTTTGTGCAATTGCGATTCTACCTGCTGTACTGAGCGGGAACACTTCATACTTGCCTCCCATCACGTACTGCCCTTACATAAATGCACATAAACTCAAGTATTTGATCCAAACTAAGCTCCTCCTTCATTGCCACCATGGTGAGCAAGGAGAGACTAGGCAAATCCCCCTGAAATTTGTTTCCCACGCTGCAGATATCCACTACAGGATACTCTCATCTGCTGCTGGCAGTGCGGTACTGCTGAAGGGGCTGCACAGCAAGCTGCTGCATTCTGTCCTCCCACCTTTGGGAGCACAAATGTGTTATTTTCGTGGCATTGTGCTCTGCTTGTCAAGGTCATGAGATACACAGAGAGACTCTAAGACCATGGTTTGAGAAGCTTATCACAGGCAGGAATTTCAGGCCTTGAATGGTTTCTGAAATGGTTCGAATTCAAACATGGCATTTTCCCTAAACAGCTGGTCACATACCCGGTTTCGTAGATCTCCTTTAAATCTAATGTAATTACATGAATTTTGCCAAGGGCATACAGTATTCAGGTTGCAAAACTTTTATTACCAGCTGCCTGTGTGCATGCATTAAAGGTCAAGGGACAAAGGCCAGTCTTTTGACCACCAATTTTTAAATTGATAGTTCATCGTGAGAATACTAAATACAACATCTTTTTTTTTTTTTTCAGATTTCTTTTTACTTGCTTGCCTTACAGTATGTATATATCTCCTGTCTTCTATATATTAAGCATAAACATGCTGACCTATGAAGTGAAGTCCATGTAAGCTGGTAGTTCTTTCACATGAAGATACTTCTGCATTGCAGAATTTGGCTGCAATTGCTCACCACCACTTTCCTGCACCACTGAGCTGATTACTTTGCCACATGTGGAGAGAAGCTGTTAAGAGGATGAATAGCTGATTTTTCTATCAGTGAAAAAAGCAGGATTAATTCTCCTATCTCTTCTACATTCCCTCAAAAAAGAATAGAGTCTCACAATCCTCTCAAGAGTCAAGAAATCCCTGCTACTGGGTCCTTTCCTTAAATGAAACAAAAATGTGTTGTTTTTCATTATCCACTGAGAGCGGGTCAGCATTTTCCCCTCCAAAAAAATTCAACCATTCCTGGATGGCAACGCAGTTCTTCTCTTTGTGTTGCAAAAGTGATTCTAAAGGGCAGGCCTTTTACTGGAAGAGGAGAAATGAAGTAGAGCTGAATTAGCAGGGGTTTAGAATCAATTTGCTAAGATTTTGCATGGTTTTTGATATAGTTGGCGTTGTATTTTGCATTGTGGTTCGTATTCTACTGAGGTTTTAAAGCAAGTGCTGAGGTAATAATTCATGGAGCTTTATGGCATTTTTCATGTTGAAAACATAGTACAAACATTAACTCATTTATCTCTGCAAATCTCCTGTAAAGCAGGTTAGTAGCTATCATTTCCATTTTATAGATGTAAAATAATTTGCCTTGGGCAGAGCGTTAGTGGCAGAGCTAGGGTTATCACTCAAGAGCTATTAATTCTAAACGTTCTACTTAAACCTTCTTGGATCATGCTGCTTCTAGAGACTGTCCCTGATGAAAAGGGATGCATTTTTAAGCACTCAGATTCTCTCTCTCTCACTCTTCTCTTAACACTGTTTGTTGGCTTGTATAACATCACTTAGAAAGGATAACAGCAACAAACACATGGGTATTGAGATCACACATGGATATTGAAATCAAATCTTAGTTATAGTAAATTGCACAGTCGGTATTTCAACATGTGATCATAGTATTATGTCAGAAGGGTTCCTACATGTTCTTTATTTTTTTTTGTGTGTGTCTAGGTTTTACCTGTCATCTCAGTCATCAAGTTCAGTGTTGCATTTTTCAGGGAAAATTTACTTAAATCAGGAATAGACTTTTAATATTATTTAAACTCTGTTGGGGATTTGCAGCATCAGCCCATATGCTAATGAAAGTAGGCAACAAAACAGGAAGAATAAAAATAAAACCTGTGTGGTTGTTGCATGGGAAAAAGTGTGAGCTATCTATTTTCTGAATTCTGCCTTCTCCTTGAAAAGACTCCCAAATTTTGTCCAGTATAAAACAGGAAAAAAAAAATTGTTTTGTGCATTTTGATTAACATCTAAAGTAATAATAAGAGAAAAAAAGGTTATACCAAATTCTTTCAGTGTTGAAGATAAACATTATGGTAACATAAACTGAACAATGTTATCAGGGTATCAAAATAATAACTATACCATGTTGATAAAAATATGCAGATTTACTTGTGGTCCCCTCTTGCAAAATCTCAGTTGAACTCCTGGGCAATATGGTGTCTCCTTTGCCATCTAGTAGATATTTTCAAAGGGTACAATACATTCTCTGCTTAAAAGCATCCATCCCTTTGGTGTTTGTAACTTCTTATAGTGACTGATGCGTTTTTTCACAACTTTAACAAGTCCTGAAACTAGGCATTTCTTGCTGTGTTCTTACCTCACTGAATTTTATAGTTTGTATGGGTAAGGGCATAAGGACTGATACTGTCACGGAATAAGGTATGTTGTATACAAAATATTTGTTACTAAACAGTACAACAACTTCCTACATAAAAACAAGCTTCTGCCTTATTTCTGTACTTTGTTAAGGTGACTTACGCTGATATTACTATGCTGCACATAGCTCTTCCCTCGAGCAGAAATCATACAGCTGTGTATGATTGCAGCACAGTTGAACATGCTGTCAATAAATCGGATGTCAGTAGAAGCAGGGCTAACACAGAATCACAGAATGGGTAAGGTTGGAAGGGACCATAGTCAGTCAGACAGCTCAGTATCTCCAGTGAGGGAGACTCCACAACCTCTCTGTGCAACCCGTTCCAGTGCCCGGTCACCTGAACAGTAAAGAAGTTGTTCCTCATACTCAGAGGGAACTTCCTGTGCATCAGTTTCTACCCGTTGCCTCTTGTGCTGTAGCTTGGCACCACCAAGAAGAGCTTGGCTCCATCCTTGATATCCTCCCTTCAGCTGCATATATACATTCATGTGGTCCCCTCTCATGAACACGTGTTTGTCCACTGGGACTGCTTTCCAGCAGGTCAGCTCCCAACTTGTACTGGTGCACAGGAACATTACCAGATCACACTGTATAATTATTCAAGATGGGTGACTAGTAACAGCAGATTATGAACACTAATACTGCTAATTTCATTACTGTCACTGTGTTCTGCACAATCAAAAAATGAGCTTTATAGCCTTGCTCAACTATTTCCTGACCCGCTGCATAGCCTGTCAAAGCCCATGTATGTCCACAATGACAAAGAGATGGGGACAACAAAACACAAGCCCATGCCATGAACTTTGACTTAGGAAAAGTGTCATGAAGCCAAGCTCAAGTCTGATGATTGGCTGGCACTGGTTGTATTTACCCTGCCCCTTCCAAGTCCTTTGTCTGACCCCTTCCCAGCTCCCATAGGAAGTTCAGTGCCACGTTCAATACCATTTGCTCCAAATATTATCTCCTTGGGTGTTTGTAGAGCTGAGAAATCTATAGCCATGAGAGAGTGAGGAAAGCTGGTAACCCTGAGTAAATGCACAAAGAATGTGAGTTGCATCAAGGGCGTGGCTAATGGGGGTTTCTTCAGATTCAGCCATCGCTCGCTGCTTGCATCCAAAGCAGACACAGATAAGAATGATAAGAGATTGCAACACTGTGATTCTGCTAAACTACTACAGCTGCTAATGTTTATTTAGGCTAGTAAATATAAAGTAAGTTAGCCTTCCCTTATATCCACTCCTTATTTTTCACTATGGAGGTGTCTCTACCTTGACTCATTTTCCCAGCCCTGTTAGACAGTAAGTACCCTAATGTTTGCAGACACTTCCTTGCTTCTTGCTTCTCTGTGAGTCCAGAGATATGCCACTGAAATCATTACCTTGCATTTTTCCACAGGAAAACTAAGCCCAATAGCAAAGCCGTCACTGAAGAGAATGGGAAAAGCACTTTTCTGTCGTATGCTTTGAGGTTTTGTCCCCAAAGCATTTTAACCACAGAGTAGATGGTAATTCTTATTTAAAACAAAATAAGTCATTGTGCTTTAGAAAAAATTCTATCACATTTTATTCAGCACTGCATAGCTAAGTAATAAAGACATATGTGGCAAAGGCTGGTCAATTCAATATAATTAATCCAACCTAAATCCTGGAGATACTACAACTGCACTGAGAGAAATCCCATAGAACACAGCCAGGCAACCAGTTGCCTATTTTCATTTATCATACCTCTGACTTCCAAAATCTTTCTCAGGTAAATGTTTTCTGCAGCATGTTGGAGACCATCAGCAAATATGACTGAGCAGAAGAGCAGGTTCTGGAAATCAGAGAGGTCACAAAGTGCCTGACTTCCCACCATCTGGGCATCTTTATTTTCAAATGAGGAGGATGCAATGTAAATGCAAACCTAGCAATGTGCAATACTGAAAACTGAGATTTGGGTAACGTGGTGTTGGGGGATTGGATTTGTAAAGCAAAACAGCTGCAACACAGGCCCTGACATCCTCACTGCATGTGTTTCTGAGCATTTTAGTTCAGGCTGCCTCTTGTGATCCTATGGACTAAGTGTCCATTACTTGTCAGGGTCTGCTATGTACGCCCCCGGAGCACATCTTTCAGCTTAACTCCATTTGGAAGAAATGCAGGTTACTCACCCCAAGGCCATGGCAGGAAGAGGATCACTCTCAGAAGCACGCTCCTAACCCATACCAGAATGCTTTTACAAATTTCTTGGGTTACCCTCTTCATTATTTTCCTTTCTCTTTGCCAACATCCTTGCCCGCAATCTGCTATTTCTAGAAAAAAAAAAAAAAAAGAAAACAACAATGAAATATTTGAGTTTCTACCAAAGTTTTAATCTATAGAAAGCAAGACAGGACCTGGATCCCAACTTCAGTTTTTGAGGTTTCCAAGCTGGGCTGACCCCAAACCCAGAACGTAAACAAACCCAGTCTATTACAGGTTACCTAGAAAACCACTTGATATGAAAATGGCAATGGGATGAGAATGCCAAGCGCTTCCCTTTACCCAGCAATACTGAGAGATAAACTAGGTGAAGTAAACCCGTGGATAACACAAAACACGTACAAGACCGCTAATGAAAAGAGTAGGCTGAAAGCAGCCAGGCAGCTGTTCAGGGAGTTGTTCCAGTGGCACACACCAGTGAACAGGCAGGGTGGGAGCCAGAGCTCACCACTGCATCTTACAGGAATCAGGTGCTGCTGCTGCTGCTGAATCAGGGCAAAGTTAGTTAGTCCACAAACCAGATAATCAAGATCTGCCATCACATTTTAGATGCTGTCAAAACATAGCTACAAAAAGGGGTTGAGAGGGTTCACCTGAATGCTCCTGAGCCTTTTTTTCCTTCCTATTTATAACATGGTCCCCAATACACCTCAGGATATGTGTTTGATCTCAACTCTCTGGTATTTACCTCTTGAATTCTTAACAGCTTTTCTGTTCAGACAGATGAGCAATTCTCCGAGCATTTCAGTAAACTTTCCAGAGGTAATTAGGATATAGCTGTCTCTGCAGCTTCCTCTTCTCCAAACTCGGATTCAGCCCTTAAAATCCTCACATGACACGACAGCAAGAGGATGTGAACCTCTAATCCATTCCGTGTGCACACTCCCACCTCCATCAGACCCTCAGCTACTAGTGTGTGATATCCTGCACCACCAGTAAGAATGCAATATCCTGGTGTAATAGAAAGCATACCATGAAACAGCCTGGGGATACAGGAGGATAAAGAGACCTGTCTCCTGCCAATTTTTTTTTTTTTCTGAAATGGGTCAGATTGAATAGGTTACTTCACATTCTCCATCATCCCGTCTTCATAAGGAGCTCCCCAAACTACAAGCTCCTCATCACTTGATTTCATGCATTACTTCCTTTCCCAGCCACTTCTGCAGAACTAGAGACCCAATTCATTTAAAAAATGAAACCCAGCACAAGAGCATTAACTTTTCCAGACTTGCTTCCTTCCTGACTTCACTGCTTATTTGACTGTAAAACAACTGATGATGCAGTTTTCAAAGAGGCAAGGGAGGACCACAATTTCTATTCCCAGTCTGTGGGAGTGGGAAAGCAACTTTGGCATAAATACATGAAATTTGAGACGCTAAATATGTTTTAAACCAGCTCCTTTTCCTTTAAACTTGTTTCCTCTGAAGACAGAAATTTATCACCAATGACTCAAGTTTCCTCAAAGTTTTATCAATTTAAGCTTCAATAATGTTCTCTCTTTGTGTGTTCATGCTACATTGCCTAGCCCTCACTTACCCAGCCAGTGCTTACTCATGCAAACCAATAATTTGGCTTTTCTGGTTTATTTGGGTGAGTGCTTTTTCATTATGTCCCTTGCCCAATCTATTAATTTGAGATGAGGGTCTTGTGGGAATTAATTATAAGTCTGGACAGGGATGAGCGGTTTAAGATTTTGCCTGTTTTCTATAAGGTTGCAGCATATAGAAACACTCCTTCTGTATGGAGAAAGCAACAAATGCCTGGGCCTCTCAGCAGTGGAACTACTGGAGACTGGTTTTCTGCAAGTGATTTTGCTTTCTCCCCTTGTTGCCTGCCATCTGCACTACCCTCCTGTGCCCTCCACACTGGATATGAGACAGCCAGTATGGAGATGGATGCATGGTAACTGGACACGTGGGCAGACAGGGACACAGCAGATAGCTACTGAAGCTGCAGTATCTCCTCTTTCCATACCACCAGGTTTCACAAGGCTCATGAGACCCTCACTCCTCCGTGGAATTTGGTTAAAATTAGTTAACAGGGCTGGGGCCCAATAGATGTAATGACTGCATGCATCTTGCTTCCAGACTAAAAAAATCAAAAGCTGGCAAGAAACTGCGATTGTCTGACTTGAAACAGCTGAAATGTGTCCTTGATGTCCTTTGTAGTGCCTCAGGAATAATGGCAGGTTTAAAAAGTGCAACTCTGTGACCTTGGAGCATACTGCAGTGTGTCTAAATGCTCTCTCCAGGCTTGTTTTTTAAGTTTAAAGAGACTATATCAGGACATCGGTACAGTCCAAGGTTTCCAGAGCTGTTACAGCTAATGAGAGAGGCATATGTGCTCCATGATTCTGATGTTTGCCATTCACAGATCTGCTCCTGACCTTTGTTTTTATCTCTGCATCTCACCCCTGAAGCTAACATGAAGTGCAACAGAAGCCAGATCTACTTGAACAAGCCCACACAGAAGTCAGAAGGCTTCCCTGCAGAGCTGACCACGGGCTCACGCAGACTTCCCTCAGGAAAGGAAACCAAGGAGGTCGCCTTTCATTTACAGTTTCTCAAGAACCAGAAGATCGACCGTAAATGAACACCAGACAAAGAAGGAGGCAAGGGAAAATAAGAACGACAATGAAAAAGTTTCAATGACACAAGTCAGAGCCCATCACTGCTTCTCTGGGAGACCTGCACAGCTTACTAGTGCAAAAAGGTAAAAAGTCTGTCCCAAAGCTGGTAAATTGCTATGTGTGGCCTAAAAAAAATTAGGTGCTGAAGTAGGAGCCAGAGTTTCAAAAGCTGGAAATCTGTGTGAGCCTAACCCTCCCCATGTAAAATGGGGATAACAAGTAGCACAAACACATAAACAATTTTTAAGAAAAACAACTTAATAACTACATGGTGCTTTACAGACAGGAAAGGCTTTAGGAATGCTAAGTATTCTTAAAATCTTGAGCTTTCACCATGATTTTGGTTTGCTATCTCTGATATGGGGTTTTCTGTTTGAGGGAACCCCTTCACTCTCACTTCTTAAGTGAAGCTTCTTCCCTGAAATAGAAGGAGGGCAAAAGTTGATGAGATACAGCATTGGTATTTCTGCTCTGATCACTCCTAATTACTGCTGTGGTGACAAGAGCAGTATAAATCAAGCCAGTTCAGCCAAGAGTTCTTAGCACAAGCTGGTTAACCACTACATTAGTAGGAACATCTGACACTTCATTTTCTAGGAGGGATTAAAACAAGGGTAAAAGCTTGGAGGAGGCCATTCGTTTGTATGTGTGGGGAAGGGTGGGGAGAACAGAGGCCACGAGCAGCAAACTCCATGGTTTCAACTGGTATAGATGCTTCAACACTCCCTTTTGCCCTTGATAGGGAGCCCACTCAGACTTACTCAGAGCCAAATGTGTAAAAGGGCAATGAACTCGAGTGGGATTTGCTACATAATGGTCGTGTATGTGCCCATAGGCCAGTCCGAAGCACACAAATAATTCACTGCCATTGGCAATCAGAGTGGAATGATATATTTGCTTTCTTTGCATTTTAAAACAAAAATACAGCCTTAGCATTTTAAATAGCAGCATTTCTCTAGGAAAGGCATTTGTTTACTTTAGTGCCAGTAAAATTCCTCAGAAGGACAGCCTGGGAAGTAGAAAGCCTTGTCTTATTCACAGAACAAGTATAACAAGTCCTGCAAGCTCTCTTCCAATGTTTCACCAATATGCCTCTACTCAAGGTCGGAGGATTAGACTTCACATTCAAAACAGCACAGATGTTTTCCTTAAGAATTAAATACCACAGTGCCTTTATAAATTTAGGTCTAACACAGAGAACTACCTCTAACACAGATAACTACCACACAAATAGCAATGGCATTGCTAATCAGCGCCAGTTTTGCTGGGGACAGGCCAGGACATTGGGAAACTTGTGCTGCCGACACCTGCCCAAGAAGAGCAGAGGTCACTGGCCACCTCCTGCAGCCCCCATAGCCCACACTCCACAAGAACCTTATTTTACCAAAGGTTTCTCCCCTTGGTGCCCAGGGGAGCTTCTCCCCTTGGTGCTGTGAAGCTCCTTGCCATAGGATGTTGTGATACATATGAGCAATGCATAAAACAATTCAAGTTCCTTGAGGGCTGTTAAAAACAGGGACAGAAGCACAATCATTTTCTCAGGAAAGGTACAACACCACAGCAGCCATTGGGATGGTTTGGGATGGGGAAGGAGAGGTGTCAGGGAAACACCAATTTAAATTCGACACAGTACATCTGCTCTTCTCTTGCACTGAATTAACACTGGCAAGCAAAAGTGGAAGGCCTTAGGCACTGTTCCCCAGCTTTTAAGGCATTTACATACACAGAACACCTCTTCTTCCTCTGGGGAGTGAATGGTCTTCATCCACTACCACCGAAGCTAGTTTTAAACAGCAGAGAAGGCTTGTCCCTTGTGTCAACTCAGGAGCTGCTCCCTCCCAGAACTCACGGAGTAGGACACACATTCTGTCCAGCCACGAAAAATACCTGTGGAATATTGGATGTATAGGGACTGCCAGATCCTTGAGATATCCATAAAGGTGGGGGATAATTTGGGTTCAGTTCCACTGATTTGTCTCCAATACCAGGCTGCTGCATACGTGTTTCTGGCTGTTGGCTTCATTCCCACATGACACTAACCTACCCAGGATCTTTATCTGTGGGATCAGATTGACCCAGAAGTGCAGGAGACAATATTTGCCCCTAATTTTACAGGGAAAGGCTCTAAAGCTTACTATGTGTTAAGTAACACTTCATTTCACCAGGAGCTTCCCTAATGTCAAAGGCATTACTCATGGAGGAGGGACCTACTCACCATGAGTAAAGGCTTTGGAATCTGGCCTTTGGTGTGGAGCTTTATGATTGCAGTACTGAATATGTAAATCTCTGTTTTGTACAATATGTGCACGACATTAGGAAAACACTGCATAACAAAAAGCAAAATAAGGAAAGCATGTCCAGCACCTCAGTCTACATTCAAACTTGCCCTGCTGATTTACAGGGCCGTGGGGCAAGCTCTTGATCTTAGGTTCCAAAAAATTGCAGGAACAGGTTGCTGCCAAGTTAATTTAAGGCATGTGGTCCTCTAAGAACTTATCAAACCTGTCCATAGGTCCATCCATGTGCAAGGACGTTGGAATTTTGAACAGTGCTAAGAAAAGAGACCAAACTCCTCTGGGCACAAATGGCTTCCACAGATCCTAGCAGAGCCTCACGAAAGATGAGGATACTCAGGAGCGTGAACACTTGTGGCTTGACCTTCCTTTATCTCAAGCACCAGATTCCTCAGAATACCTTACAGTGACAGAGAAGGAAAGGCGACAGCATCTGACCTTTGAAGACTTCTGGACGCAGATTGATTTGCTGTGGAAAAGCAGCACGCACGAAACAGAAAGCACTTTTTCTGCTCTGCTTGCTGGGTATGCCCAGTGATTTAACCTGTCTGCTAGTACCACCATGAAAGAAGAGATCAAATTCATCAAATTATAGCCTCAGGATTTATGTTTTCAACTGATTTTTGCAGGGGAGGCAGAAAGGGAAGGAAAAGGAATGGAGTTTGTTTCAAGCTTGTCCGTCCTCTTCGTATGAAAAAAAAAAAAAAAGTAGGAGAAAGACTCTTTTAATTATTTTTCCTGTAACAGAATGGGGTTCAATGGCTACACAGCAACTACACAGGTAAGTGTTGAAATTATGTTACGTATCACAAAAATACATATAGGTTCCTTGACTCCTTTAGTTCCATATGTGGGTTGTAGTTCACAATCTACAATGTGATGTGAGAATGTGGTTAAGGGCTGAGAAATGAATAAAAAAAACCCCAGCATGTTATTCTAATGAGTAAATTCTTCACTCTACGCTATATTATCTCACTAACTCTACTTGAAATTAAACAACATCAAGTCTGAATATCTGCTCAGTTCCTGCCCTACGCGGAGGTGTCAACAAGAGGACACAAGCTGATTTTTATGGTGTGAATCAAGTTTGGTGGAAACTATTACTTCTTAAGTTTCAGCAGTGGGTTGTTCCAATGGATGGCATAAAATAAAGACTATCCCTGCCCTAGGGGGGTGCAGTCTAAAAAAAGACCAGAGGAAAGTGTTTGTCTCTTGTAAAGTGATTTATTTCGTTGGTTCTCTGAGTTTATAGTCTACTTTGAAGGCGGGCACTTTATCATGTAAATTTTAGTTTCTGTGAGAAGCACAGAATAGGCCATACTGATAATGTATACTGTTTCTAGAAACTGTGTTTGGTGAAAAAAAATTCAAAATATTGTTTCCTGTCTGTTCAGACTTTTGAAGTTAAAATTATTTAAATTATTTGTTTAAGAATGAATCTTATTTCTAGACTTCTTTGAATAATGTTGCTAAAGAAAACATCTTATGAATAAAACGTGTCACTCCCAGAAGTGATTCCCTCTACATTTTTGTTTTACTGAAAAATTCTGGGGAAAAAACTATTCTAAAAAAAAAAAAAAAAATATCCAGACCTGAAAGCTGCCAAACAGCCTGCTGTTCCGTAAACTCTTCCATAATAACCCAAACTAATAATTTCAAAAAAGAGTGATCATTATAAACAAACCTGCAGCAGAGCAGAGGGCTGGACTAATTGTTGGATCAGGTAATATGCAGAACTCTGATTTAGCATTCAAAGTCATAATTGGGTCCATAATTGACCACCTGCTTTGGTCACTGGAAATGAATGCAGCTGGACTTGGCTGGTCATTGTATCAAACATTTGCTAGAGGATGCACACGAGCTTGTTAGCAGTTAGTTGTTGCTCAAGCTCAGTTTATGTAAATTGTTGCTGAGCTTAAGTCTTACTGTCAATAACAGCAGAAGAGGTAAAGGAAAGAAATAGCATTTCCTCTCTCCATTGCCACAGGGCTTTCTGAAGCACAACAGCATAAGTGCATGATAGATAATCTACAATTCAAAGTGCTTCCTACACAGGGGAGGCAAAAAAAGTAACATGGCTTAGTGGAGACTGAAGGCTTTGTGTGTCAGAAACCTGGTGTACCAGTGCACGTCTCTGCCAAACGCTCGCTCTGTATCCTTCAGCAAAGGGCATAGCCTCTGATCCTGCACTTCACTTTCCCTTAGATAATGATATCTACCCTCTTTCTAAAAAATATTTTAAAATATGCATGTAAGATAGGTTGGATCATTACAGAGCAAGCACACAAACAAATACATACACACCCAGACAAGCCAGAGCGATACATAAAATGCAGACACTCCCGTGCACAGAAATGTACTGATGACCTTAGGCTAATGACTGGAGCCTGGGTGGTACTGCTGGTATTCACAGAGCACACACTCACATAGCTGTGCAGGTCTGTGCAGGCAGGCAACCAGCCCCTTTTCATGGGGCTGGCCAGCGCTGATGTTACCGGGCACGCTGAGCCATTTGGGGTAGCTGGCAGCTGCTGGGCAGGCAACTCTGCTAGCTCTTCTCTAGCCTCAGAGGGGAGAGCTTATAGTCATAAGGAAGGAAAAGGGAAAATAGTTCCCACTTTCCAGAGAGCTGGGACTTTTATTTGCTTACTTATCATAGCTGCTATTTAATTTAAAGACCTTATGTAGGCAGCAGGAGCCTCACTAAAGTAAATGTGGCACAGCTGGTAGACAGGTTCCAGAAGTGTATCTTGTTCAGCACTTTCCACAGGAGCAAATGGCCTGGCCTCTTCCACGTGGTTTAAAATTGATGTGTTTGGAAATGTGGAAGTGAAAAGCCTTGGGAGACGAAAGGAAAGAGAGGGAAAATTGGTTGTGGAGAATACCTATTTCCCCAATTTTAAGGGCAATTTTAGAAGCAATCTAAAACAGTTCATTCCAGATGGGCCCACGCTTTGTAATTTTTGCACTTCCAGAGTCCTCCCACAGGATATCAGGTTATTAATACTATTTTATCAGAAACAAATCTCACAAGTATATCATATTCTCAGTACACAGCACTGCAACTCACTCTGCTGTGAGGTTTAGCCAAGCAACAGCCCCTTCACTGTCTGACAGCCTCAAGTCTTACAGCAGCTCATGTGTGGTTCACAGCTTAGTCTTGTTTCATGTATTTTTTGCTAAATCATCTGTGAACTTGTAAACTATTGTTCTTTAACAGAAAAAGCTCTAGTAATAGTCTTGCTCTCTGCGAATGGAGCCCTTCCTCCAAGCTTCATGCAGGGTTCCTGTCCAATCTGGTGCAAGGTGCTTTGAACTGTCATTAGCACAGACTGAACAGCACAGGTCAAATAGCTGCATCCATAGTGTTCTGGTTAGAGGCTGAAAGTTACTCCATCCCAAAAGGAAAAGGCTTACCATACATTTCCTCCCGTAGTCTACCTAAGATTTTGCCCAGATACAAGTTCAGTCACATGTGAACAGCAATGTTTGTGAACTGAAATAGTATGTCAAACTTTGGACCTGTCCTACCTCATAAATAGGGCTCAAGTTCAGAAGTTACTCAGAAACTGTTTATAGCCCTTCTGTACAATCAAACCAAAACTGAAAGCACCCAAACAACGATCAATGCCTGAACTCAAGCACCTCAGCATGCTTTTGGCTATTCCATAACCATGCAAATCAGTCTAATTTCTCATTGTGTAGATTCAAACTGGAAGCTACTCTGCAAGCTACTAGGTTGCATTTGACCCTGACTAAAACTGCTGCTTTATTGGGCAATGCAATCCTAGGTGTACTCATAGGAGACTTAAAGTTTATTTCATATGCAGGCAAATAACTTTATCACCCTTTGACTTGCTTTACTGCTTTGTCTTTCAACACCTTAGATATTATGGGATCTTTCTAAGTTTCTCCTCCAGCAGCACCTCCCTTCCTGCTGCTACTAACCCTTCAGGCACTGCTTCTAGTTTGGTGACTCCTTATTACCAAAAATAAAAGATACTTTAAAACTGCTTTCTGAGATGAAACAGTCTTGTTAGATATGAGAAAGTACCCTCAGAGAGAGATAAAAGTTCTGTAATGAAAGAGATTTCCACTGAACTTCTCATCCTTTTCGAAGCAAAGACAAGAATAAGAAATAGATTTAAGAACAATAAATAGATTTAAATAATTTAATAGATTAATAAAGAATTTATACATATTTTCTTAATGAAATAGATTTATAGGAAATTAGTTTTCTATCGGTCTGTTCCTGGAACCACTCCTTTTCCTAATCCCAAAATAGTAATAATGATTGTTATATATTTGTCAGAATTGCTCAACAAATGTTTGTAATAGTTAAGACACATTCCATTTCCATTTGCCTCTTTGAGGCAAAGTATCTTCTCAGTTTTTTGATGCTTGACACTGTATTTGGCCAGCGTGACTCAGCATGGGAATATGATTTCTATGCCCTGAATGGATGACTCATTCTGTGCATACGAGAACAGTGCCTGAAGAGCATGTAGAAAAAGTTAAGGAAAAAAGAATCCTTTAAGAGTCTGCCTCAGGAGTGTTAAACATGCTCTGTAAGTATTATTGCTTTTTCTATATAGGAATATAAATAGTCTGTGATTTTAAGATTAAAAAAAGTAATCAAATTTACCAACAGTTCCTATACTCACACCTTCTTGGCACAAAATAGTTTCCTGTAGGTTTTGGCAGGTTTTTTTTGGTAAATGCATTTAATATATGGATTAGCATTTGTGTCTGGAGAAATAAAGTGCCTCTCAAATATTCCTGAGCACAAATTTGATAAATAGTTGAGTTGCTTAATGCACTATTAAAAGAAATCAGATGGTGAACAGAGTACAGAGACCATAAGCAGACAATCCACATGCGCTGACTTACAAGAAGTCAAGTGAAATGGACTTAGTAAACATGCTTGCCAAAAACAAACCAAACGTTCCCAAATAACGTCACGTCCAATACTACGACCACAGAACACCAAGAGATGGGATGACTACAGTGACCCTCTGTATGCAGAGGCTTTCCCTGCTAAACATCTTGACAGAGTACTCAGCTCACTCTTGAAACAGCTCACACAAGGGTTACTGCCTTTTATGAAACACCCAAGAAAGCTTAACCATTCCCCAGTCTCTCGCTCCAGGAGCAGTAGATTGTTATGGAAGCCTAGCTTTAAGTCTGTGGAAATGCTTGACCAACATCTGCTGTATTTTAATATATAGGTAATAATATTTTATAGATGCTGGAAAATGCAGAGACACAGACAAAAAGGATTAAAGCTAGTATTTTTTTCGGTTCAATGTGACTGTTATTAGGAGTTCTGCATTTTACTCCGTTCACTGCCTAGGTATAGCTAGAGACCACGGAAAAAATGATCTGAGGAAGAAAAAAAAAAAATCCCACTGCCTTGAGTCAGAGCCCATCTCATGCAAACATGCAGTAGCCTTCAGTACACCTTGGCCACAGCGCTCAGGCACTCCAGGCAGAAGAGCCCAATGGCTAAAGAATATGACTAGCAGGCAAAACTCTTGGGGAACTGAACACCAGTCACCTCGCATTCCCACTGTGGACAAAACATCCTGGCTTGTGTCTGCCAAAGTTTATGAGTGCCATGAGGTTCTAGCTGCCTATATGAAAACGGCCTCCTGCCTTCCCAGAGCAAAATGTACCCATCTGTAGAGACAGGCATTAATTCTTACCCACAAGCATTTGGTAACATTTGAAGGATGCTACTCAAGACCTTTACCTGTAAAGTGCTCCCAGTGAATCATTATAGATTGTTACCAGGTCTGTATTTTTAAATAACAAAAAAGAAGCCTCAGTCACTTGATTAAAAGGCTATTGCATACCAGCACAGACCAATAATTTTCTTCCCAGAAGCCAAGCCATATGATTTAGGAATGAAGAATGCTTATGGCTCTTGCACAGGACTTGCTGATAGCCCTGCTCACCTCAACAAGGAAATCTAGCCCGTACCTGACTCCTTGCTGAAAAGATTGCAGTGAGGTAGACACATCTGTTGAGTGTTGGTGGTCTTGTTTTGAACTGTACAGAATGGGACAATAGCGATAGCTGCCTCTCATGGCTTTTCCCAGGTTGAGAAAGGACAACAGCCAAATGAGGTGCCCAGGTGCTCAGGGAAGGGCTGAACCAGAACCTGTGAGACCCACAAGAGAATTTCTTCTCCATGGCAGGAGCTGAGCCCTGCAGAAGCATGGCTATTGCAGTTGCATGGCTATTTATTAATTAAAACATTTATTCAAATGCTACAAACCACTAAACTTACAAAACTATAGTTCAACTGAGATAAGTGAGTCTCAGAGGTTGTGGACTTAAGAGAGTATGTAGCATATGAAGTCAGAAACAAGCTCTTAATCAAGCTTTTTCAGGTTGGCTATGCCAAGTTTCCTTTAAGGAGTTTTGACCTCTAGAGCATAATTTCCTTACATTTCTTGCAACCTCAAAGTTTTTCAGGGGTGTTCAGCACTCCAGGGTCATGAAGCTCTTCTCTGAGGGCATCACCTGATAAAGAAATTGTTTTCTATCTTGCTGTCTGGTATTGTTTTGTGAAGCCTGTCTGATTCTCTTACATGTTTGTGTTTTTGCTAATCGTTGGACTTGTTATATTTTACTTTATCCAGGTTTATAAATAATGGTTTGAACATCATTTTAGTGTTAAATGTGATATTTGGTACCTTTCTTAAACCCTCTGCCTTGGTTTAACAGAGAATTCCAATCTGCATGTTTTAAAGAAAATGTCATGTTCATTGGTGCTGCTTGAAAACTTTAAAAATTGCTATTGAAAAAAACCCTTGGCAAATAAATAAATAAATGAGAAATAAATCCCTTTTTCGTCAATATTAAGAAAACCTAAAAATCCTGAAAAGGTGATCTGTAGATGCACCACCAAAAGATAAAGAAGCAACGATCATATTTATTAATATGATCTGATTACTAAAAGCAATCACTCTGTTTCTGGGTGACAGAGTTTTGAATGTCTGTGGCTTATAATATCAGATAGAGAAGTATCTGTTCAGGTACCAGGAGAAGGAGGGAAAGGGCCTACGGTGCCTCATCCCTGGGACCTGGCAATGCTCCCCCATCCACACAAATGTTTTTTTCACCTCCTGCACTGAGTTCAGTTAAATTGTAGGGCAACTACAAGGAACATTTTGTAGATACCTCTATGCTATTTCTTTCTCTACCCTGTGAATATCAGGTTTGGAGGGGACTGAGCACAGGCCGTGCCAAGAAAACTTCCTTGGGGAATGTCACTGGATCGTTGCTCAGTTCCAGCAGTCCCAAGCAGGGAGTCAGATTGCCATGCAGAGTTCAAAGCAGCTTTTCTACAAGAACAATTGTGATCTGTGGCCAAGTTAACCCTTGAAAATTTTCTTCCACAGTACAGTAAAATTTTTACTACTAGTAGTTATTTGTACCCAAATCATCTCTTTTCCCTGCTAGGCACCTTTATACTTGCTGCATTAGGGAATGCCACCAGAATAAACACTGCTTTATAAGCCTGTAGAGTTTATGATATGGTTGGGAGCTGGGAAAAAATGCTTTGTCTGTGCCTTGCCAACTCTGTGGTAGCATAAAGCTGAAGACAGACATCAAAACATTAACTGAGAGAATGCAAAACAGACTTGAGAATATTTTGCACTTACCAGAGCCTTAGTCAGATTTGGAGAGGTCATAGCTGCTTTCAGAAATGTCTACATTGAAGTCAACTGTGCACAAGCTTTCGATACTTAAACTTCAAAGGAAGGAAATAACTCCACAGATATAATTCAGAACTAAACACTGCCATCTTGGCTTTTCTGAATTATTATTTTACAACTTGCCAAGTATTGTACATGCCACAATGAATTTAAGTAGCTGATTCCTGCTGTATACAACTTAACCCCAATCATTTACAGTTACATCAGACAGGATTGCAGATTTCATCTGATGCCTAACCTAATTCCTACATCACTGAGGCATATTAAACTCCGGGGAGGAATTCTCTCTGGATCAACTTACCCAAAAAATATCCTTATCATTAGGAAAATCTTGATCATGGGGAGTAGCATCTTGCCCTACTCTATCAGCCACACAACATTTCTGGTGCTATGGGGAATCCTGTAACTACACCATGACCACTATGACCATGTACAGGTTGCCACAGCATCTTGTTCCACGTGAAACAGAGAGCAGAGCCAAATGTAGCTCATAATCATCTGCAATGGGCTGTTTAGGACAAATCAACTTGGCCATAGATGTTGAGTTTTGAATGGATTCCTTTTCTTTTGAAAGAAAACACTGCAGAAGGACTTGCTGTCCTCTACAGCCAGCACAGTACTATACCAGTTAGGTTTGAAAATGTAGTTCCACCAACAATCTTGAATATGTTACTCTTTATTTCTGCAAGGAGAATAAAACCAATTCTACTTGCTTTAAGAAATATGCCTTAAATTATACCCACTGCTGGGTACACCTGCGTGTGTGTACTGTATTACAAGCACACCCACACTTCAAAAATATCATAGTGACACGTGTATATTTTTAAGGTGGGTTTCTTTCGTCTCCTTTTGTTCTGCTGATAATTTTCTCACTCTGTGTATGTACATGTTCAGATGTTATTGAACCACCAGGTGTCCAAACAAACTTAACTGACTCTTTAGCTATGTGAGGAAAATACCATTTTTCATATAATCTTACTACACCTCATGCTGTTATAGCTTAGTTTCCTAAGGCACTGAGGTTTATGTAATGGTGCACTGTGTGTGTATGTTTATGTGTATACATAACTTGACTCAGTCTCTTTCTAGTAACCTTTAATCCTGCTGGCCAGCCAGTGCAACGTAAAAAAAACTTGCCAGCCTCAGATATTTGAAGTTCCTCCAGCAAGAAAAATAGGCAAGTGAGGAGAACACCCTCATAAACTCTCCCACTGAGAAGGCTACAGCATGGATACCCTGGCTGAGTGCAGACTGAAATGTCCTGAAACCTAGTCCTGCAGAAACAATGCGAGCATGCATCCTGTTAGATGCAAACAAAAACCATAGGAAACCAGACTTCACCATCTCCACAGCTGTTGGATAATTTGGTTAAGATTTAGGGTGCCTATTGAGACGTGGCCACTGCCACATTCCTCGTTCAGGGGACCCCTACCCGATTCTTACATCACTGAAGCCTACCCAACATTAAAATTCCCTGCAGAGCAACTGGCACAAAAATAACCTGTATTAATGAAGATGTGGAGCCCTTCTGTAGGCCTGAGGGACATCATGCCCCACAAATTAACCTCTCATAGTACATGCCCTTTTCTTCCCTCTTTATTTAAGGTGCTCTACCTATATTAATTATTTTTATAATTCTCTACCTATACAATGACTGACAACTACAACACGTTCCAAGCTATGGCTGTGAATTCAGCAGCAAGGGGGGAGAGCTCATTGACCCCATCTGCTTTAGCTGCTGATGGTTATTATTAGCTCAGATCTACAGATAGCTCAGATGGGTTACTCAACTCCTTCTTTCACCTTTCTTTTCCCTGCAGTCCAGGGAATTGGCTACATTATCATGGCTACAGAGGCCCTATGCATAAACCAGTGTGTTGAAACGTCCTTTTTCCCAGTTTCCTAATCAGCTTGCAAAGGTGTACCTTCTTTTTGTGCAATCCATCCATGGTCAGAGGCCATGCTGGCTGTTCAGCAGCACAGCTGACCCATCAGCAAACAGACAAGGCTGGAAAAAGAGCATGCAGCTCCTACCAGCTCATCCAGCAGCACTGCTTCCTCATATCCAATTGGATGAAAATTGCTCTATCTTTCTAAAATGGTGATTAGAGTTAGATCAGCAAATGTACTGTTCATTTTCCTTATAGGAATGCCTTGTTCCTATAGAAGCATTACCTTCATACAGCCAGTAGGAAGTGTCCTGGGCTTTGTCAGTCATAGAATATCTTAAACTGGAAGGGACCTGTAAGGATCATGCAGTCCAACTCCCTGCTCCTCACAGGACTAAAATACAGGACACCAAAATATACGACAGCATTGCCCAGATAGTCCTTCATTTCTGTCAGGCTTGGTGCCCTTGCCACATCCTTTGGGGAGCCTGTTCCAGTGCCCAGCCACCTTCTCAATGAAGCACCTTTTCCTAATGTTCAACCTGAACTTTGCCCGATGCTTCATTCCATCTCCTCATGTCCTATCGCTGGTCACCAAAAAGGGGAGGTCAGCACCTCTCCCTTCACTGTCCCTTGGAGAAAGTTATAGAGCAATGAAGCCTACCCTCAGCCTTCTCCGAGCTGAACAAGCCAAGTGACCTCAGCTGCTCATTTAACCTTGGCAATACCTCCAGCCTAGGTGAATCGTCATCTTCGTCGTTTTGCTTCCAATTCCAGAGGCTCATGCATATTGTACATAGGATGAGCACAGATTAAATATTGCTCTATGGTAAGCATAACATGTGTTTTTCTGAACAAGATACACTAAAATTAGGTAACCAAACAGCACACAAAATAATCCCTTACTCAGAATTTCAAATGAGTATTTCTGTCAAGACCTATAACCGTGTCAGAGAACAGCAAGAGAAGGATTGTTTCATAACAGGGGATAAGCCAGAGGCCAAGAGTGATCCCAGTGCAAGCAACCCACAGGGTGAGAATAATATGGTCCAGTAACAATCCCCTACAAGGCAAGTTGATGAATCAAGTTCAGAGGACATTCCAGAGTCTAGTCATAACCAGCAGGAGGCAAAGCTAGAGGTCTACCTAGCAGAGCAGTCAAAGACAGAACTGAGTTCAAGCATACCCACAATATAATTCAGACAAGAACCAAAAGGCCAGGGCTGTGTTTAAATGAGGATTCTGGGCCCATTTTCAGAGGCCAATGTGAGTCTGATCTGGGCTATTAAGGTTTATTTGTGCCCTAAGGGCACTGAAAAGAGCTTGAAAATTTACCTCTGTTAAGGCATCAGGACAACATCGATTGCTGTTCACACAGTTTCCTCTCTGTGTCTGTCTGTCCATCTATTCCCCCAGAAGCAGCTTCCACAAAACCTCCTGTGGCCCAAAACTAACAGTATGTGACGGAGTAATCACAGTGTGCACCTGCATCAAGGAAAAGCCTCTACCAATACAGTGGGTGGAGCCACAGACAGTGACACCGGCTGGGAACTAATGATTCACAGGTGATGATGGATCACCACCCAGCACCAGAAACCACCTGCAGGACAGAGGCAAATCCATCGCTGATAAATTAAATGCTGTTTAATTTCTAGGTTAGCAAAGCAGGTTTATTGCAAAGAGTACCTGCTAATTGATCAGCTCTTTAGTTCAAAGACAAGCCGGCTTGCACACTCATGTTTTCTTGCAGTGGAAAGCAGTGTGTAGATGTGAGGCATGGGAGAGCAGGGAGAAGAATTCATGGAGACTTCAGTGGCAGGACCTATCCAGGGCTCCTGATCACCCCAGGAAGACAAACAAAGCTCCCAGGAACTGCAGTGCGCACAGAACCAGCTTATTCCATAACAGATAGCAGAGTCAGGGTGGAGAAACCAGCAAAGAAATAAATGAAATTTGATTTCCAGCATTACCTCCAAAGCCATGGATGCCCAACTGTAACACGGTCAGTTGTTGTGCTTGCCCAGTCTCTAAAGTCAATAGGAGGGCAAGCAAATGCTCATGAAAATGAGTTTACATATTGCACTTTGATACCATATCAACACAGTGGGGAATGACCCCTATTGAATACCTCCCACACCCTGAGGCATCACCACAAGATTCTTCTTATTGTTTGAACATTAAAGCTATCATAGGGTAAAGTGGTATTGCTGTGAGGTTAAAAGCCAGAGAAGGAGTCAGCCTTTTGGCAGTGTCATGTTCTCTTGATGATAAAAGCTCTTTGCTATCTCAGAACTGTGTTTGACAGAACTGTATGTTTTAAATGGACATTCTTTTCTCCCAGAATTGTCGTCTGTGTCGGAGGTCTGTTGTCACCATAGCCAATGGTACAAAAATATTTGTGTGAATGCAAGCACTGGAAAGGCAGAGAAAAAAACTTTTCCATTTTATCTGTTATGAAATTTCCAAAAAAGATGCTACAAAGAATGACTGCAGAAAAAAATTACCTTATTTTCTTTTTCTGGTGTGACACAGTGTCAAGTCATGCTGGCTTTGGCTGTAATCTTATCAACAGTATCTCATCCTTTAGGAATCTCTGCTACAATTTCAGCTGAAGTACCTTTCTGGAAAAAGAAGACTCTTGAGAAAGAAAAGCAGTTGTACAAGATGACCTAATAGCTGAATAATCTTTTCCCTTTAGGGAAAGCATGAAAAAACATGAAAGCTACCAAACAGGGTGATCAGAAATAACTGGAAATACGTGTCCTGAAGGGTGGGACGTGATAGATCCCAAGGGTCACTCAAAAACTCAGTTATTTTCTCCTTCTAAACATGGAGGTCTTTGGAGATCCACACTTCTCTTTTCATTGCTTTAATCTCTTTCACACACACACACACACACACACACATGCTCATTTACAAACATATAGTGCCAGGATCTAGACAGATATATACTGCTGATAGAAAATAAATGGCAGTATAGGAGCCCTAGAGATCCAAGAACTTTCCTGTTCTTATTTAAAGGCTTGTTACTGAACTGACAGACTCTCCCTTCAGGTATCTACCACACATATGTTGCCCAAGGATGCTTATTTTATACTCCATGTTGTTGAACATGTGTTTCCTCACGTTTTCTCTGCAGAGCTAATTCAGCATAATAACAGTGAACTGTAAAACCCATCCCTTAAACAGGACAATAGTAACATACCTTTTTTTTAATGAGGCCTTGTTAGCTCCCTGCCAAATAACACCTAAGCAAATCATCATTCATTAGGGAAGCTTGAGTAACTTGGTAAGGACTCAAATTTGCTCAAGAGTCTAAAGTTATCACTGGGCAAATGCCCAGTGTTTCTTCAGATTTGCAGGCGCAAAGAAAGAGTAGTTTTTCCTGAAGTTATTTTTGTATTTTTCTGCTTTGCAGATATGTATTTAAATACAGAAATTCACATGAACATAATACCTGAGAAGTTACTGCCTTAATAAAATCAAATATAGGAACTGGGTCAAATGCTGGTCCCATTTCCAACTTCATTGACTTCAGGGGTTTTAGTGACCTGTCAAGGACTAAAATTTGGCTCTGTGTTTCCAGGAAGGGTTATGATTAGGAAATCTGAAACCATGTAACCTTTGTGCATTCATTAAATGTGAAAGTAATAGAATTGCTGGTGTACAAAGTACTTTCAGACTATGCCCTTGAGACTGGCTGTCAGCCTTTTCAGAGAACAACCTTGCCTCTTTCCCCTCCTTGAACTGGAATGCAGAAGAAACACAAAATCCCCAGAACACACTCACTAGAATATAGGGTAGGGTTAGGGGGAATCAAACACAAGCTTTCCTAAGGCAGATTAGCAGCAAGTGATTTTAATAATCTGGGGTATCAGATGGCTCGTGCCAGTTCTCAGACATGCTAGGGAGGGAGTCAGAGCATCCTGCAGAAAAACCATGTTGCAGGAAGGGAAACTGGCTGGCCTTAGTGGGAGCAAATGGGTAGGCAGACTGGATACATCTGTAGGGGGACGTGTGTGCTGTGGGATCACTGCACCATACCTGAGTCAAAGAGACTCAAGAAGAAGTGCCCTTGGGAGTAGGGTGGCTGCTGGTGGCTGCCATAAGATCAGAAGGGAAGGTACACGAAGTTTTTAGGCGAAGTAGGGGATTTGTGGCTCTAGGGGAAAAAAAGCAAAGAAAGACAAAGGACAAATGTCACCTGAGGTGCCAGGGTCAGCAGTGAGACTGACAGCAACTGACATTGTGCATTTGCAACCCAGAAAACCAACCTTATCCTGGGCTGCAACAAAGGAAGAGTGGCCAGCATGTCATCTACTCCTCTGCTCTGGTCTTGTGAGATACCACTTGAACTGCTGCATCCAGCTCTGGTGTCACCAGCACAGGAAAGACATGGACCTGTTGGAATGGGTCCAGAGGAGGGCCGAAGAATGATCAGAGGGATGGAGCACCTATCCTGTGAAGACAGGCTGAGAGAGTTGGGGCAGTTCAGCCTGGAGAAGAGAAGGCTCCATAGAGATATTCTTGTGGCCTTTCAATACTTAAAGGAGGCTTATAAGAATGATGGGCACAGATTTTTTAGTAGGGCCTTTTGTGACAAGACAAGATGCAATGGCTTCCTGAAGATGTCCATGCTCCTTGCAGGGGGGTTGAACTGTATAACTTTTAAAGGGCCTTTCCAACCCAGACTATGATTCTATGAACCAGAAGTACTGTAAAAATACATCTGGATGCCTAACAGAGGAAGGGTTTGGACTTAACAAGTTTTAATGACTCTACGAAGCTGAATAACTCAAAACTCTCAGAAGAGAGGTGTTTAAGTAGTCTTGAAGTCATCTTAAAATTTTCCTGACTTACAGTGAGATTTGAAGACAGAACCTCTATCCCCAGGTTGGCCCTCCATGAAATGCCTTAAAGGGGGTTATTTTTCCATGTGTAGAGAGAAAGCTTTCAGAATAAGTCTTTAACCTAATAAGTCTTTAACCTGTCTCAAAGATATTCTAAACCGTGTAGCCAGTGCACACACTCGGTGCAGTGAGGTATGAGCACACTTGGGAAGCAGTTTGAACTTTGGTTGGGGGATTGAACCAAGGCACAGAATTGAGAACACCAGACACAAGAGTAGCCTGAAAAAGCACAAACACAGCGCATCCTCCTATAGGGTCAGAAAAGGAACAGGCAATGCTGTGTCTTGAATGCCTTTGCATCTGGCTGACAGAAGCTTATCTCCAGTCTGAGGTGCAGACAGTGATATATTACTCTGTCTTGCGAAACGTCTAAGACACAGTGGCTTGAACAAGGTCTGATGTGGATGGTATAGATATATTTGATAAGAAATGAGTATAAGAAGTCTCAGGAGCAAATGTGATCAGCAGACCTTTAGTTATGGCTCCATTTTGTTCCACTGCAATCAACTGTTCCCAGGGTTTGGGATAGAGGTATCGCCCACAAGCCAGTATGAATGAGGCTGCACTAATTTTGGTTGCTTGCACTGCGCTACCAACTTATCCCAGCTGATCTTCTACCCTTATATATTTTAACATGTCCTCCTGCCATTTGTCAGGGCATGAAACAGATGCCCTCAGATGAACTACATGCTCAGGAGGAACACAATGCAGTCCTCGCATTAGATCATTCACTCTGAACACAAAAAAGACAGCTTGCACTCTGCTGACTAGGAAGGTGGATGTCTCTGCCCTTAAACAGGCAGTTACAAGGCCCTTTGGAAAGAAGACAGGCAAAGTTGCAGGGCAGTGGTTCAAATCTCCATCAGTTCTGACTCTTTCCCCTCTCAGAGGGCAGATGCACTTCCTGCAACTTTGCAGATTCCTCTCTTGTGAAGAGACATCAAAGTTGGCAATTCAGCCCCATGTTCTCTAAAAATAATTTAAAGGAGTTATTTCCCAACTTTCCCTTCTTTTCTATTTTCCTCATGCAAGACCTTTGGATAGCAACAAGTCCCAGGTAATACTGGCAATATTCCTGTCCTGAGTTAGGAGAACCATTTCTTTGGTGACGATCTCAGTGGGACCAAGATCAGTTCTTTCTTAATTTATTTGTCACTGAGTGGAGCACTCAGAAAATACATGTTGTAATGCCTAGTGCATTCCTGTGAGAGGTGTATCGTTCCCAGTCACGTGGCAATAGCTTTACTCAAAGACTGCAGTGTATGTGTTCTGAATTGCATTATTATGCACATGCACTCACACATGTAAATATGTTGCATTGTTTTTGGGATCACAATCAAGCTGTCTATGCAAAGCAGACGTCAGTCTTGCGTTCAGGCACTGGGACAGAACTTCCCTTGCAAAAACAGATCAGTCAGGTGTTGCGCAGGGTTGCCAGGTTCACAAAAGGCTGTAGTTCTAACAGCTGGCATCTCAAAAAAATTCTCTACATGTGTTTGCTTCCTCCTTTTGTGCACTGCTGCCAGTACGTGTGTTTACATACACAGACCATGTCCTGTGCAAGCAAGCACTGTGAAGGGAATACATCCATCACATGAGCCCATACATATAAGTGCAAAGGAAATAACTCTTCTCTTTTTTTAGAAAAGCAAGTATCATTAGGACCACTTGTTGCCTTTGGACTCTTACTAAATTTATAAATGCAAATATTTTATAATATTTTTAAAGCAGCAAAAAGTACTGAAGGAATCTCTACTTGGTGGGTAACACACTTTAGATCTGTAACTTACATAAGAAACACTGAAGATGTGCTCCCAAATACACGAATTTAAGCAAAGGTAAAGAATTATGATTTATAGATCATTCCTTAATTTCTGTAGAGTTTAAGTGAAGACAGCTTTTTTACTTATTGAAGGTTTTTCTCCTCATATGTACATCTTTTTGAATTATTTTACAGAACTACATGCATAGTTTCCTGCAGCAAAAACTGCCTGTTTTGAATACATCTGCTTGCAAAATTTTAATAGCTGAAAAGTTAGTAATTTTAAAATATTGTTAGACCTGACTGAAAATATTCAACTGAGACTTTCTTTCTCTTGTTTTCTTTAATGGAACAACTAAGAGCATGCAAACACACAAGAACTTAACTCTGTTTAACCCTCTGCAATAGAAAAGCCTTAAAATTCTGCCTGTGAAGGCATGAGAATCCTATACACTTCATTTTTATGTACATAACCAGAAATTTTGGCTCATCCTCTTTACAAGCAATTAGTTATTTGAGCCTTTTGATGAAATGATCTATGTAAGATCAGTGTTCCGGAGTCTCAGTGCTTTAATGGATATTTAATTGTATCTTTTGGGTAAGTGCCAAAGTGATGGATGGAGTTATCATAAATTACATTTTCTCCAAGTCAAACCACCATATTTTTGGTACCCTAAGCAGCACCAAATTGCCCAAGTAATAGTTAAGCAGTTTTATAATAAAGAAGCTGATACAAGCAAAACCCCAAAAAGTACTGAGTTTGCATTTGCCTTTTGGGAGGACAGTGCAGAGTCCAAATGCTTGAGGAGCTGAGGTTTAAAATATAATCAGGTCAGAGATATTGTACTGGGTATTTCTGAGGCAGATCAAAGGGAATTGTAAAGAGCTCAATTAATCCTTTTGTCCCAGCATGATGCCTCTCCCAAACAAGCAGAATCTGATGGGCCAGTGTTTGTCTCACTGAGGTGGTATCTTTTTAACGGCCAGTTCACAGCCACTGCTCATGATGTGCAGGAAAGCCCATGAAACACAGATTATTTTGCATGACATTGTAGTTAAACTCTGGCAGAAGGTGTATGCTACCCAGAGAACCTGTCCTCTCATCTTTGAGGATGTGGCTCCTTGCTACCACCATAGTTCTCCCAAGGTCTAGAGGCAGGACTGCTCAATGCTGTATTTCAGGAAGGCTCATTCTGCCTTAAAAAGATGCAAATTAGTTAATCAGCATGGTAAGTTGGACAGCTCGTTATAAGCTTTTTTACATACTCCTTGACTGTCTCACACTGTCCGCGTGAGACAGACAGATCTAAATATGATAAAAAAATCTGACCTAAGGCATCAAAGGCTTTGCTGTTGATTGAAGCAAGACTGGAGTGTCAGAAGGAGTCTGAGGTGGGAGGAAGGCTACAAGAGCTGTATCCTTAAGTGGTGTCATGTCATTGAGCCCAAGAAAAAAGCTTAATTCACACATAACCCTTTGCACAGGCACACCATAGCTGCTGACTCTGAACTGCAAGGATTTCCTTTAACTGCCTCTCCCTTATTGTAGGCTCTGCAAAGTCACAGTCTGTAACGGAATCCCTGCAAGAAATTCCAAAGGGAGAAAAATCCCAGCATATTTTTGTTTGTATTCATAGACACAGACAGAGACCAAGCAGGCCATATGGTCTAACTTTGACACCTCTCATCCATCAAACCAGTTAGTCCCTCTAAGTACTTCATATACAAATCAGAATAACCACAGGCTGGGCAAACATGAAGCTTCCTGCCCAGGAATGTTTGTGCTGCAGAGGAGCAAATCCTGGCAGTGGGCAGGAAAAGTTAAGTACTCAAACAGAGGTCAGAGATGTGGGGCTACACTTGCCATTTGAAGCGTTTGGTTTTTTTAAGAATGACTGAGAAGAAATGATGGTCAAATGTCTTTCAGGGATACAGCTCCACTGACAGCCCTGTTTTGTGCCACTGTAATAAAGAACAACCTTCTAATTATACATGCTAAGGAGTGCAACAGAAGGTTTTGCTCCTTCTTACTGAAACTTAGAGAAGGACAACCAAAAAGCCTGTTTGTTTCCAAATGAGAGGGGCTTTCTGCGTTATTTGTTATCACACGTGGGACTCAATAACAGAACTGCTACTAATTTTTGCAGTTATGATACAATCATTTTACCTGTAATTTCTTAGAGGACTCCAACTCTCAACTTACTTTCTTATGGAGAGGAATTATACATTTTGAAGCAGTTCATCAAGACAGAATCTACTTATCTTTTGTTGCGTTCCCAACGTAAGATTATAATCAAAAACAGGTGAGAATAAGCTCCAATTAATTTGTTTATAGATGCCTTCGTTTGATAGTTTGCATGGTATATCCCAATAATGGCATACCTGATTTTTTCCAGGAATTGGGAAAATAGAATGAAGTCAGAGTTAAATT